>NC_056739.1:1847937733-1848017733 GCF_019279795.1 Protopterus annectens | reverse complement strand
TAATACTAATTTCCAAATGGTGACTGATGCCCATGTTTAGGAAAGTGTTTTTGCAGATATTGCTGTGTCCCACTAGGCCAGTCAACATGTTGCCCTGTGGCATATATACAGATGTCCTTCAAGAATGCAACTGCAGTCCTGACATATGGGTTGTCCTGCCTCAGGCAGCCCCTCGGTCGGCCGGATTCCAAAGTCTGGGTCCGGCGTCGGCTGATGTCGCCTCTTCCCCGACGTCAGAGCGGCTGGGGTGTAAAAGCATCAGTCGACGCCATCTTCTACAGTCTTTCTTGCCGCGCAGTGCCCGAAGCAGAAGCAGTTCGCAAGTGCCGGTCGGCCAGCTCCTGTGTTTTCAGTTACCAAAGTCATCAAAAAGCTAAGTACCCCGTTGGGGAACCTTTTCTTGCCTCAGCCGATGTCAGATAAAACTGCAAAAGTTAATAATTGTTTGTCTTGTGGTAAACAAATACCTCATAAGGACTTCCATTCTTACTGCCTTCCCTGCCTGGGCCCAGACCACGACGTCTCGGCCTGTGCTGCCTGTGCTTGCTTCAATAAGCGCACACTCAGGCACCGGGCAGAATTTGCTGAAGACTTTTTTGGGGAAAATTTCTCCTATATCATGCCGTCGGAACAACCGACAACACATATTTCCAAAAAACGGAAGGACCGGGACCGACATTCTCGGCCCGCAACTTCCACCGACGCCACACCTAAGCCTACCGCGAGTGCATCGGTCTCTTCGGAGGCGGTAATTCAACCGCTCCAGACCGACGACACTGCTTTACCGCACACTTCAGTCCCGGAGGTTACCCCGGTGCCGGTTGTTGATTTTCCTCCTGAAACCGAAGCCCAGAAATTACCTGACACCATACCGGTGGATAAAGTTACTCCAGCACGTGGGGCAGCTAGGCCTATGGTCTCTATGTCCATCAAGGCCTACACACGTGCTAAGGCTGCCTGCCAGGCTAAGGCTCACCCTCCTAAATCCTTTTCCCAGGGTTTCACTTCTGATAAACAGATCATGACTTTAGCTGCAGATCTAATTTCTTTAATCAGAGGCTCTCAGGCACATCCAGACAGAGGTTCTCAGCCGCCTGCAGATAAAAGGCCTAGGGTTGAGCAGACACATACCCTTTCCTCAGATGAAGCCTCTGGGGACTCAGACCATTCAGATTCCCAGGAAGAATCCTTCCAGGCCTACGAGGATTCTGATGCTGATGAATCCATTCCCTCTGTCTCTCCTCCAGAAGATATTTCTTTCAGGGAAATTCTCCACTCCATGAGAGAGCATTTTCAGTGGCAGGGCCAGGATTTCTCTGACTCCAGGAAAAGGCTACGTACTTTCCTTAAGTTACCCCAGCACAGGCCTTTAGCTATTCCACCAGTGTTAGATGTATTGGATGATGTGTACTCAGACTCCAGTGCTTCCCCTGATTCTCTCCCTCCTGCTCCTGTCAAGCCAGACAGATATTACAGGGTTCCTGAAATTCATAAGCATCTCTTTAAGGCCCACTCTGTGGATCTAGAAACAATTTCTCAGGGGCCCAAAGGAGTGGCCACCTACACGGCCAAAAACCCTTTGCCCGCAGACAGGGAATCTAAGTCCTTGGAGAGATGGGGCAAAAAAGTTTATACCTCAACCACCCTTGCCATGAGGGCACTTAACTGTTTTTTTCATATGTTTCAGTATCAGGATTTCTTGATGGATGATTTGCAGGAAAAGTTAGCCTCTCCTGAGCCTTTAGATAGAAAGGCCTTGCAGGATTTGGTTCATAATACTCAGCAGGTTAGCAATCATTTTCTTCAGTGTGGTTATGATGCATTGGAAGCTTCATGTAGGGCAGCTATGACAGGGGCCGTCATACGTAGACATGCTTGGTTGAAAGAACAGGCATTGCCAGATCATGTTAAAGTAAAGCTCCTAGATGCACCTCTGGAAAAACAGAAGCTATTTGGTGCTAATGCACAGGATGTGTTGAAATCTATTGAGGAAAAGGCTAAATCAGTACAAACAGTCAAAGATTTCCTCCAGGTTCAGCCACCTAGGTTCAGCAGGAATTGGCCTTCAAAGAATTGGTCCTTTCCAGACGCTGACAAGTTCCAAAGGGGAAAAAATAGGTGTGCTCGAGGTAGAGGGCAATACCAAGGCTCCTACAGGGGCCGCCAATGGCAACCAACTAATCAGAGAAGTGGCGCAGGGACTTCTACTGCTCCACAGGGACAATCACAATGACTTGACTTTGACACCGCTGACCAAAGCTCAAAGAGAAGCACCTTTAGGCAGAAAATTATCCTTATTTTCAAAGAATTGGCACGTTTCAACAAAGGACAAATGGATTCTGGACATAATAGACAAAGGTTACAGGTTCCACTTCCATACCTTATCAACAAGACAAGGCATGCCAAACCTGCCACAAAATCAAAGGGCAGAGGCACTCATACAAGTTTCAAACCTGTTACAGATCAAAGCAATAGAAAAGGTTCCTCCTCAGGAACAAGGTCAGGGATTCTACTCAAGACTGTTCCTTGTTCCAAGAAAAGAAAAGCAATGGAGACCTATACTGGACTTGTCCACTCTAAACACTTTTCTCATTGTGCCAAAATTCAAAATGCTGACGTTACAGCAACTTCTTCCCATGCTGGGCAAGGGGTCTTGGCTGGTTACTCTGGACCTCAAGGAGGCATACCTGCATGTCCCAATCAGACACAGTTGCAGAAGATACCTCAGATTTCTTGCAGGGTCAGAGCATTATCAATTCTCAGCATTGCCGTTTGGCTTATCTACTGCCCAGAGTATTCACGAAATGCCTGGCATCAGTAATTGCACATTGCAGACTCCAGGGGATACAAATATACCCTTACCTGGACGACTGCCTTATACAAGCGGACAGCAAACAAGCCTTGATCAGAAACTTGGACTATGTCATACACTTACTACAGGCTTTGGGATACACAGTCAACATTCAAAAATCAAGACTACTGCCATCCCAACAAATAATTTTTCTAGGAGCCAAACTGGACACAAAGTCACAAATGGCTTTCCTCACTGAAGAAAAACAAGAACAATTACCAGATTACTTCAAAAGCCTAGCAAAGCTCACCCAGATGACTGCAAGGAAAATCCTGCAGGCCCTGGGTTTCATGGCATCTTGCATTCTTCTGATTCCACTGGCAAGACTACACATGAGAAAACTACAATGGTACCTAAAAAGTTTATGGTCTCAACACAGCCACAACTTAGAAGAAATTATACCACTCATTCCATGTCTTCAAAAGGAATTTTTGTGGTGGGCACAAGCAAGTCAATTAAACAAAGGCATGTCTTTCAACAAACCTCAAGCAAGTCAAACCATTACAACAGACGCCTCAGATCATGGATGGGGGGTGCACATGGAGGGCAGATGCATTCAAGGGCAATGGGCTCCCCGGGAATTGCATCTGCACATAAATCAAAAAGAGATGTTGGCAGTGATTCATGCAATCGAGGCCTTCAGAAAATTTCTTCAGCAAGGTCATCTACTAATAATGACAGACAACACCACTGTCATGTGGTACATAAACAAACAGGGAGGCACTCATTCTTACCCCCTCTGCAGACTAACAATGACTCTTTGGGAGAAGGCCCTGAAACTGAACTTACAGTTGCAATCCCAGTTTGTTCCAGGCAAGGACAATGTTCTGGCGGACAGTCTAAGCAGAAACATTTTGGACCTGCACGAATGGATGCTGCATCCAGACATTTTTTCACAAATAACTCATGCATGGGGAAGGCCAGACATAGATCTCTTTGCCTCTCACCTCAATCATCATCTGAAGAAGTTCTGTTCGAGGACACACCATCCTCAAGCCTGGAGAATGGATGCTCTCTCCTTCAGCTGGAATTCTCTGACAATCTATGCATTCCCACCTCTACCATTAATGACCAAGGTGTTACTGAAGATCAAAGCAGAACAACCAAAAGGTATTTTGATAGCTCCAGACTGGCCAAGGCAGCACTGGTATCCATTACTAAGGAGCATATCTCGCACCAAGCCGTGGCCCCTGCCTCAATGGCCTCTGCTTCTAACTCAGCACAAATACAGGACTGTTCATCCCAACCTGCAAACATTGCAGCTGACAGCTTGGAGGGTTCCATGACTTCTACCCATATCTCTCTCTCCAAAAAAGCTCAAGAGATCTTACTGAAAGCACGCAGACCTTCCACCAGAAAAACTTATTCAGCCAAATGGAAGAGATTCATCACCTGGAATGCCAACAAGGGACAGGATGCATCAGTAATAAGCATGCCACAGATACTAGAATACTTGGCAGAAATGCTTCATAGTGGCCTTTCATATTCTTCCATAAAAATACACGCTTCAGCAATCTCAGCAAAATACAACTGTGATCCACCTGTGTTTTCACATCCTTTGCTAAGACAGTTTCGAAGAGGGATAAAGAATATCAAACCTCCTAGGAAACCACCAGTGCCTGCATGGGACCTCAACTTCGTCTTGGAAAAATTAACTTTTCCTCCTTTTGAGCCAGCAGCATCTTCAGAAATGCAATTTCTCTCCTGGAAAACAGTTTTCCTGTTGGCAGTTACCTCAGCAAGAAGAGTCTCGGAGATACAGGCCCTCATGGCAGTACCTCCATTCCTCATTTTTCATCAGGACAGAGTTTCTTTAAGAACCAATCCTTCATTTATGCCAAAAGTGATATCCAGGGTGTCTCTAAATCAAGCAATTCACCTGCCAACTTTCTTTCCCAATCCTCAAAATAAAGTTGAAAAGCTGCTGCACACTTTGGACATACACAGACAATTACGCTACTACTTGGACAGAACAAAGGCCAACAGAAAGTCTGACCAACTATTTGTAGCTTACGCTGCTGAAGTGCAAGGAAAGGCAATTTCCAAACAAACAATTTCAAAATGGATTGGACACTACATTAGATTCTGTTACTCTTTCCATGGAAAAGGTGTGCCAGCCAATATCAGGCCACACTCCACCAGAGCTATAGCCACCTCCACAGCCTTTCTAAGAGAGGTGGCTACAAAGGACATTCTAGAAGCTGCTACATGGAGCTCCGTGCATACATTTTCCAAACACTACAACCTGCCTTTATACTCCAGATCCCGAGCAGGCTTTGCTTCGGCAGTCCTGCAGGGCATTTTAGCTACACCATCTTTTTCTTAGATCCTACCACCCCCAGCTTGGCTATGGTATTCAACCCATATGTCAGGACTGCAGTTGCATTCTTGAAGGACATAGTACAGTTTTGTACCTACCATAAATGTAGATGTCCGATAGATATGCAACTGCAGTCAGGTTTACCCTCCCTCCTACCCCTCTGTAATTTACTTTTTTGGGTCCACTACCCCTTTTCCAACTTAGCTGGGGATAGCTTTTATGGTGTATCTGTTTATTACTATTGTGCATGTTTGGAATTTTAGCCATTCTCTAAATTTAGCCTTCCTTGGAGGGCACCTGGCATCTGGGGCAAGAAACACTGAAGAAGATGGCATCGACTGATGCTTTTATACCCCAGCCGCTCTGACGTCGGGGAAGAGGCGACATCAGCCGACGCCGGACCCAGACTTTGGAATCCGGCCGACCGAGGGGCTGCCTGAGGCAGGACAACCCATATGTCAGGACTGCAGTTGCATATCTATCGGACATCTACATTTATGGTAGGCACAAAACTGTACTTTGTATATATCTGTCATGCCCTACCTTGTCCCTTCGCCATACCATATAGCAGTAAGGGCATTCAGTAACACCTTCCATGGCTTCTGCTGCCCCTAATTGCACCATCTGCATTGTGTACCCACATATACACAGGGAGCCTGGATAAGGTTTATATCCTCATGCTCACTGTGATCCATTGCTTACAGTTCATCCTTACCCTATAGTCTGTCTAGTCAGAAACATCCCCCAAATTACTGCTGCACACCTAATGCCAGTTTTGTATTTCTCTATGTATTTTTATGGCTGATAATTTTCCCTGTCTGTTTGTCTCTCTCCTTTCTCACTATCCTTAGTTTATTGTTTTATTTCTCTCTATTTATGTTACTGTTTTATTCAGTGTCAGACACAGCTGTGTTTGTGGTATGGTAACTTTTCTCACCCGTCACTCTTCCTTAATATCTCCTGCTAGGTCTCCAGCTGCCTCTAGTTCTGCTTGTCCACAAGGTAGGAAAGGTCATGCATTGAGCAGGAGACCTGGATGGTTTCATTGTGTCCTCAGGTGGTCTGTTATCAAGAGGGCTATAGCTGCATCCTTTGAACACTGCAGGTAGGTCATAGTATGTTACTTGGCAAGAGTTGGAGCAAGGGGTAATGGCGGTGATGGTCTGTCAAGTTGACATCCATACTGCCTCTTGGAGGATGCCCTTGTCTGACTGGTGAAGATGGATAACTATCTGGCCCTGCCCATCATGCCAACAGAAGCAAGGCCCAGTGTGGAAGGCACCAACGTGGGTGACTGACCCCTAGCTGGATGCTGCCATGGGAAACATAAAAAGGAGCTGTTGCAACTCCATCCCAGTAATGGTTTTCCCCTTTCTTAAATTTTACTTCCCTCCCAAGTTTTGTAGTCCAGTCCTCTCCATCATTAAATAGTTTTCTGTATCGCTCCATTGTGCCCCCCCCCCTTTTGTGTCAGCACTTCCTATGTTGGCCTTAATCTGCATTCTGTGTTTGTCTTCTCACACTATCATTCCTATACACTCTTTCCTGCTTACAGCTTCACCTTCCTTCCTTCCTGCTCTACCCTTTTTAAAATAGGACACCTGTTAAACAAAAAAACTCTTTTTCCCAAACCCCATCCCAGTCTTTCCTTCTCCTTGCCCTTTTGTGTGCTCTTCTGCATGTTCTTCACCTTTTCTGACTGTCCTTTACATTCATTTCCTTCCCTTAACAAGAAATAAATTGGTAGGGACTTTGCTGGGAAGCCCATTTTATTCATTTCAGCAATTTTAATAGTGGCATGACTATGTAAGTGTGGGTGTGCATAGTTCCAGGTAATACTACATGCATACTACTGGGATTTGCAGGTCACGTGACCATTGCCACAGACTGCTCCTCTATTCACGGTCTGTGCAATTTTCGCCAGCAGATTCCTGTTATTTACTGATTGTAATGCTAGTTGCCTCCTATTACATTGTTAGTTATCTTTGGGTCATTTCACATACTTCTGCTTCTCTAATTAGCCATTGAGTGGCTGTGTAAGTGATGTTTCTGAGTTCAAAGGTAAATGTTTTACTTCCTTGTACAATGTAGTACTGCATATTTTTTCAAATTCTGGTGACCATCAAGCCTCCCTCTTGCAGCTCTGTTAACCATGTCATTCCCAACTAATGGGCTATTTACTTTGCTTGGCCTGAAAGCCTGAAAGCAAGAGTCAGTCATGCAGGAATCTTGACTTCAACCTACAGGAATATCTGTTTTTCCTAGCCCTAAGTCCTCCCACTACATGTTTACACCACATTAAGACTGGATGCGCAATGGGGTGCTACTTCAGTGCTCATGCCATACCTGAGCTTATGAGGTGACTACACCACTGATAATCCTGCTGCCCACTAGGCTGACAATGACAACATGCATCATCCACCCAGCATAGGCCTGTCCATCCTCCCTGCCAGCTCTGTCAACCATCTGAGCTGCTAATTGAACTTGGGTCACCTGAGCTATAGTCGGGGCTTTACCCCTGCATGCTCAAAGTATTTGCATGGTACTGTATAGTTAATGACTTTTGTCAAATTTTGTTGTTTGCTGAATGTGGCTTTTTGTGACTTTGAGGACTCTAGCAAGCCAGACCTATCAGAAACTGCTTTTTTACAGTTTTGAAAATTCATATTCATTACTTCAGTAATGCTATCAGTCCAGCTTATGCTGTCCCTTTCATTTTTGCCTTTGATATTTGCAGTAGCAATGCCGTCTCTGGTTAATCATGTCTTTGCATTATGTGGCCAAAGTATTTGAGTTTAAGTTTTGCTATCACACCTACCAGTGAACAATCTGGATTTATTTCCTTAAGTATTGACCAATTCAATCTTCTTGCCATCTGTGGAAAGCTTAAAATTAGGTTTTCTTCAACTCCAGTAGTCAAAGCATTAGTTTTAAAGTGCATAGCCACACTTACAGTCCAACTTTCACAGCTGTATGTTCCTGCTGGGAAAACTAGTTTTGGCTATATGGACTTTTGTTTACAATGTGAAGTCTTTGCTCTTCAAAATCTTATCCTGATTTTTATAGCTTTCCTGCCAAAAAACAAGCATCCTTTAATATCACCGCTGCAATCAACATCAGCAGAGATCATTTACCCAAAACGCCAAAAGGCATCTCTGATCAGTATTAGCAAAAAACTACGGGCACTCATAAAATCATCTAAGGCCAGCTTCGAGAGAGAAATTGCACAGGACACTAAGGTTAATCACAAGGCTTTCTTTAGTTATGTTAGGAACCTGGGTGGGAATTCCCAGATATGCTCAGAATTAGTCCAAAATGACAAAAAATACACCGAACCCACAGACATTGCCAACATCCTAGCTGACAGGTTCAGCGCAAACTTCTCCCCCCCCTCCCCACCAAAAGGGCAAATATCTATCCCAGTAGAGTGCTGCCCCCCTGACATCTCAGATGCTCAGGTAAGAGCTGCCCTCTCCAAAGCAAAAACACAGCATCAATGGGACCAGACGGTGTCCCAGGCTGCATCCTACATGAACTCCAAGAAGAGCTAAACCCAAACATAAAACTACTGTTCAATCTCAGCCTTACTACAGGATATGTACCCAAAGAGTGGTGTACAGCAACAGTGGTCCCTCTCCACAAAGGTGGTGCCTCAACAGATCCTGGAAACTATCGCCCCATAAGCCTGACTAGCTTGGTCTGCAAAGCTATGGAAAGGATCATCATGGACCTCATAAATAAAGATATTGGGGACCTACAGACACTGGATCCTACCCATTTCGGCTTTGTTAAGGGCAGATCCTGCCTCTTAAACCTGGTCAATTTGTTTGAAGCAGTCGCCAAAGCCATTGACGAGGGGAAGGTGGTCCACACAGCCTACCTAACCTAAACCCCTGTGTCACTAGATGGGTTGCAAACTGGCTCAAGGACAGAACCCACATGGTTAGAATTGCTGGAGCCATGTCAGACTCCAAACCAGTTACAAGTGGTGTCCCACAAGGCTCAGTCTTGGGACCTCTCTTGTTCGGTATATATTTCTCGGAGGTACAGGCCAACACGGAAGGACTGTGGCTGACCAAGTTCACAGATGACTGCAAACCGGGTGCCATAATCAATTCTCCAGCTGACACAAGCATCCTCCAAAAGGCCTCATAGAAAGAGACAACTGGTGCCAGAGCCATGGCCTCAAGCTAAACGCCAAAAAGTGTATAGTCATCTCTTTTGGCAAAAACAAAGTGCCCACAAATTACCACATAGGTGGTAATCCATTAAGTACAGAAGAAGTAATTAGGGACCTGGGGACCCACGTTGATAGCAATCTCTCATTTGACAACCATGTGGCCAAAGTGGTTAGAAAAACATTTTATATAGCCCACCTAATCATGAAGGGATTCACATCTAGATCAGGGGAGGTCATCGTGCCTCTTTACTTATCCCTCATCAGGCCCATAATTGAGTACAATGCCCCTTTTGGGATGTACCTTACCTGACACCTGCAGCAACTGGAAAGACCCCAAAAGTACCTCACCAAGAGGATCAAAGGGCTCAAACAGATGCCATATGCTGCCCGTTTAAAGAAACTCCAGCTCTACTCAGTGGCATACCGCCTGCTCAGAGGTGATCTGTGCCTGACGTATAAAGCCATGTCCAACCCGGAATTAATGGACATGCTGCACCTCAGAAAATCCAAATCCCATCAAGCTACGCGCTTGAGAGACTTGAACCTCAGCACTGAAATAAATAGGACATGCTGGAGGGACAGATTCATAACCCAGAGGCTCCCTTCACTCTGGAATAAAATCCCAGTCCAGGTTAGGCAGAGTCCCTCACTGACTCTCTTCAAGAGGAATCTTGATGAGTGGATGGGAGATCGTAGGTTTACCCCGGGTATCACTTCTGTGTCACTGTTAGACAGAGGCACAGTATACTAACCTCGAAAAAGGGCATAGCAAAATTAATTTAAAATGGGTGGCAAAAGCCAAACACACTCTGGCTAGGCTTATAAATGCCCTAGGGCAGATAGCCTAGTATGAACCTATGAACCTAAATAAGATCTGTCTCTGTCTCCACTTCCTCACCATCTATTACAAAGAATTGATAAGTATAGATGTAGGTTAAGGGTTTTTTATGTCAATCAACAAACCAACTTTTTCACTTTCTACTTTCACCTTCCTAAACAAGCTATTCAATTCTTCCTCACTTTCAACAATTAGAGTGGCATCATCTGCCTATCTGTGTTTATTAATATTTCTCCCAGCAATTTTGATTTCAGGATTTGATTAATCTAACCCAGAATTTAGCATGATATGAGTGCAATATTTCACTCAATACTAGTATATAGGTAAGGTGAGAAAAGTATCAAAAGTATCTTTACATAGTGTTTTGTGTGTGTGTGTGTGTGTGTGTGTGCGTGTGTGTGTGTGTGTGTGGGGGGGGGTTCAGTATCTCCAAAGTTTTGTATTTTAAGCTATGGTGTTTCTCTTTTTAGATTTCAGCTGTGTCTCAATGCTACAGTGCTCTGTCTTTCTGCAGATATGCTATATGGGCTCAAACTCCCTCCTAGAAGGCTGAATATGTGATTCTGACTGTTCTATTTCTCTGCAGAGTATAGCCAGTTTTAGCCAACATGCAGACCTGGATTCTGATTGCCTGATTTATCCTGCATGGTAAAATTACAGTTTTATGGTAGCACCCACTTCTTAATTTCTAATTATGCACGATGTCTGTATATTTTATAAAAAAATACCGACTACCCTTGAAAACAAAGTGGCAATGGCTATTAAACTGAAAATGGCACAGATAAATGTATTCAGGACCATACCACCAACAGATTCTCTGAATAATGAAGGTGAAATCCATTTGTTAGTGGTGTGGAGACTCAGAACCCAGTTCCAAAAGGCCTAGTCTCAGTATAAGTGAGTTGGAACAGGTCTTTTCGAATCTAGTGCCCTGTGTAAGTCTGTTTACAGGTAGGCATTAGACAGAAGTAAGTCACCTATACCAGTAGCAAGTCTTTCAAAATCAGGGCAGGCTTACACTGGGGTAAGTCACAACACTGACAGTAACTCTATTGCACATTTATCTATATGTCTGTCTATCTATCTTCTATCTATCTATCTATCTATCTATCTATCTATCTATCTATCTATCTATCTATCTGTTTATCTATCTACCTATATATATGTAATGGAGAGAGACAGGTAAAACCTTGTACATAAGTTATACGATGCAAAGTTTGATAATTAAATATCACTGTTTTGTTTTCACTATGTCCATTCAGCTCATGGGTTTTAGTAAAAAGATCTCGTAAGTACACTTAAGTAAAAAGGGAGTGGGGTTGGTATAATTGTTAGGGTCTTTACCTTGCAGGTATAAGACACAGGGGCTGATTCCTGTAGAGTGCCATAGCTTTGCATACTAAAATGTGTAGATATGCTGAGCAGCTCTTAATATTTTAAAGATACAGCTTAGTTTTTACAAAACAGATCTTTATTTGATGCTAAAGAAAGTTGTATCTTAGTAGCAGTGGATATTGCTTGTCTGTGTGCTCTTGTAACCTGTATGACAAACTTAGAAATACAAAGAGAATCTCCTTGAAATGATATGTTGTTAAATAATCTTTGCTTGCATTACTTTTATTGGTTGAACTTTGCGATCATTTACTTGCTTCTAATTTTCATGAGTGATATGAATATTTATATACAGTGATGGGGAGTACCTATGGGCTGAGCTTTTGCCACCAGATATGATATTCATTATCTTTTTGTGTAGGAGAAGTATTTTGTGGGTAATCGTTCATCTTACATGACATAAATCAAGTTGATTAACTGCATAATTTAATATATAATTTGATTAAAAATTTTAGAAATCCATGATAAAAAAACATATAAAAGTTCGATTATAATGAAGGCTGTATAAAACTCAACATCAAGTGAAAACTGAAAAATTGCTGCAATGAATTGTAATTCAGTTAATGAAGGAAAGCGTTACTCAGTTTTTTTGGTATGAAACAAAGCTAGACGACTGTGGGTATCAAAGGTCTGTACGAAACAACCTGAAACAACTAGTAGAAAAATAGAATCCACAGACCACCAGCCTGCTAAAAATCAATAAAACTTTAATGGAATAAGCACTTTTGGGATAAAACCCCTTCATCAGACTAAAATCAAACACAGTGGCTTCAACATTTAACTAAGTATTACCCAATCACATAGCACCTCATTTAAAATTAGGTCTTCACCTCCAAAGTATGGGTTTTAAAGGCAGGACTCCATTTAATCCCGGAGTCCTGTCTGCCCCTAATTCATTTATCCATTGCATTTCACAGTACTCTGTAAAACCTACTAAATTCCCTCCCCTGGTATTAGGTAGAATCTTTTGAAAGACCATAGAAGTAAAATCATGTCCCTGCTGTTGGCTAATATGTTGGAAAAGGGCATTCCTTGGATGCCCCAGCCTAATGGCTGAGTGATGCCTCAAAATCCTGTCCTTCAACCTACAATTTGTTTTACCTACATAAAATGAGGTGCAACTCATGCACCTAGCTAAGAAGACCACATTGCTTGAGTTACAGTCTGCCTTCACCTGTGGTTTGTATAGCTTTCCATTCAATGGGTGCATAAACTTGTCTTCCCTAAAGATATATTTACAAGCCTTACAATTCCCACAGGCAAAGGTGCCTTGTTTACCAATCATCTTATTTATCCTCCTACTCCTATCACATAAAAGCTGTTTCAGATTGTTATTCCTCTTAAAAACAAAGCTAGGTTGTGCACCTAATATACTATTAAGTTGGTCATCTGTCTGCAACACTCTCCAATTATTACGTATCACATAACATATATTACTTATATCATTACTAAATTTCAAATAAAAACTCACTTTTCCATCCTCAATCTAGGTGCCTCCCTTGCTTTCCTTTCCTTAAATTCCCTTCTATTAATGACACCTTGCCTGGAAAGCCAGGAGGCCAATTTCCCCTCTCTCTCTGTAAGACTGTCCTCTATGTTCTCCTTAAATCTCCTCAGCCTTATAACCCTTGCTAGTAAAATGATGTGTCAGTTTCACTATTTTTTCATCCAGTCTCATTTGATCACTACATAACCTAGATGATCTACAAATCTGCCCCCTTACATTGTTATTAAAAACAAAACTAGGGTGCATACTATCCTTTGTTAACAGACTATTGCACCAACATTCTTTTCTGTAAAGTTGCGTATCAAACTTATTGAATCCAGTACTAAACACTTTAACATCTAAAAATCTATTTCTTCATATGAAAATTTACTAGTGAACCTTAAAAATGTAGTAGTGGATACCAGATAGTCAACAAATCTCCCCAATTTGTATTCAGTTCCTGCCTACAATATAAAAACATCGTCAATGAAACAGACATAATATAATAAGTCATCCTTCCATGGGAAATCTTCCTTTTGCAAATACTCTTCCTCCCAGTCAACTAGGACCAAATTAGCATAAGAGATGGCACAGGCAGTACCCATCTCCACTCCCCAATTTTGCCAAAAGTACTGTCCATCAAACATAAACACATTATGATTAAGTACTATATCTAACAAAGTAATCACCTGAGAAGAGGGTTCTATCATCCATAACACCCCTTGCTCTAATATAGGATAGTTATATTAATGGTACTTTTTGTTGTAGAAATTGCAAGGCATGTCAACAGTTTTATAAAGGGAATTGGTTAGTATAGCTTTTTGACAATTGTTTTCCTAGCACTGCTAATCTAGTTTATTTGGCCTTTTTTAGATGTGGGTGTTTTATATGGGAAACCAGAAGGCAAGTTTTTCATGAGAATTTATTCACTTTGTTTCTTATTTTATTTTATTTCTGTTGTTTACTGGTGTAGTATAGTTTTCCCCAGAAGCACCCTTCTCAGTTACATTGGTTAAGTGAATTCCTTAGGGTTATACAGTAGGCAGATGGAGGCTCAGTTAATCAAACCCATGCTAAAGGATGAAACTCATAGCCTTAATCATCTATTCTCACTGCCAGACAAGTTTCTCAACTGGATTAGTCCCTCTAAACATATGCTTATTTTCAATGGAGAGCAAAGATGGTATTTGAACTGTTTGTGCACATGTATCTACAGATACTAGGAAAAGGACAAGTGAGTGCAATTTATTCAGTAGTGATTCAGGGTACATGTTTACATTTTGGGTATCAAGAAAGTTTCTTCTCAGATGGGAGGTTACAATAACAATACAGTCCTACTGGAAAACATTACTGCAGTGTATCTTACTGACACAGAAGAATGCATGTTTAAATGATACATTTAGTTTGCCTTCTATTCTTATGAATATGTGGATGAAAAATGCATATTTATTTCTTGTTAGTTTGTTAGTTAATCTAGCTTTCTGACTGTACAGGTGTGTTATACAGAAAAAAACAATGTGTGTGTGTATATATATATATATATATATATATATATATATATATATATATATATAGATAGATAGATATAGATATAGATAGATATAGATAGATAGATAGATAGATAGATAGATAAATAGATATTCTCAACACTGAAGAACTTGGTGTCCTAAACATTTGTCTTATAATTTATTAAAAATGTTTTTGGTACTGTGCATTTTCTCTAAGTGACTACTGTGTATACTGAAGCAACTGCCCTCATTTTAATTATGTGCCTTTTCCTCACGGCTCTTGGCTCAGTCTTGTCCACTGAACATGATATATATTCTTGGAGCAATAACTACCCAAAACATTATTGTTTTACAGCAACATGTTAATGGCTAACATATAATTGCTTACTTATTAATGAAAAGAGTAATCAGAAGTGTACAAAAACATAAAACCATTAACTTTAGTTGTAGATTAGAGCAGTTTGAAATACATCTGCCATTTTCTCTTGGTGCTAGATTAGTTGCAGAATTTACTTAACTATCATTTAGTTAAGCATATGTTCACTTATCTGCATATATATATATATATATATATATATATATATATATATATATATATATATATATATCCCATTTCCATGGAGCCTGGATAAATATAAGCAGAATCAGGGACAAATCCAAAATTAACAAGTTCACTTAAAATATATTTACTATTACCTTGAGACAATGACAGACTGTGGTGGTGGTGCTGCGGTAGCATTGTCGCCTCACAGTAAGATGTTGTCCTGTTCAATTCTCAGCTAGAGCGTCTTCTGTGTGGAGACATGCGTGAATGGGTGTACCTTCGTTGAAGGTTGTGTGTCAGGGCCGGCAACTCGGCATGTAAAAATCTACTGCCAATCATTAGCGGACCGGAGTTCCGCTGTGGCGACCCCTAACCAGGAAAAGCCAAAAGACACAACAACAACAACAACAACCTTGAGACATTGACAGAATAAGAGAATGTGAATTAATATACATTTTCTGAAATAATAGAAGTTTATAATTCTAATTTGCCATTTAAGTGTAATTCACAATTTTTTCTCCAAAAGGCACCAGTTTTTGGAAGGATTAAAAGGGACAGAGGTAAAATTGAAATCGAAGCCAGGGACTGGTCAACATAAAAAAATAAATAAAGTGAATAAAAAATAAATAACTAAATGCTGATACTTTAACTTTTATAGACAAACCCTACTCCTGTCAGATGCATAGAGTGTACACATTCAGCCACTTACCTCTGATCAATTAGGGGAATAAAAAAAGCAGCTGTGGCTCCCGTATAAGTCCACAACCCTTCAACAGTAGACAGTCAGAAAGGAATACAAAATGCAAAGTTATAGCTTCCAGCAGCAGTTAGCAGCCCAGCAGCAGCACTACTACAAGTGTCTCACTCCTAACTTAATTGACAAAGCAAATCATGTTTGGTGGTTGGGTACACCATCACTGTACCCTGATACATTACAGTAGATGCTCAGTGCCTGTTTGCCCAGTCCCTGACACTGTGTCCTGATTGTTGTCCTGAGTCTCATCCATCCACAGCATCAGGTCTGGATAAGGAAATCATGAAGAAAACCATTGTGGCACTCTGAAATCAAAATGATAACCTTTCTCACTCTCTGCTCCCTGCAATTCCTTTTTTGAAGATATTGCAGTGGCATGAAAATTACTAGTGGCATGCGATTGGCCAGATTCTCTGCATCCTCAATGCCTCCCTTTGCCTTAGGAGCTGTGACTTGATTGGCTTGTATACCACAATGCCAATTGGCTGTAATTGCATTATAAATCGCAAAGTGGAACTAGCACTGTTCAGTGCAATATAGTCAGCTAAATTGATGTTAAATGTGGCCGGCGTTCTGCACAATCCAAAGCACTTGGCTGCTTAGCATCCACCTGCTATAGCAGAAGCAATAGAGTGCATAATACTATACATTTTTAGCACTATTTGTGCCACTGACTACTGTTCATGGCTGTAGAAATAAGTGCAGGTACCAGTTATGGACATAGTGCTGACATCCGCACGGATGTCACCCATGCCCCCCTGCTATGGATATTCCCCACAACAAATAGAAAGGATTAGTCAACAGTGCTCTGAGTGCTGTGCCAAAACTGTTGTCTATAACACTCATATCACTGTCAAGCTACATAGTGCTGTGACCAACAAACTGCAGATGTATGCACCTTTTATGCATAAGCCATGTCCACAGTACTAATGCTGCATGTATGCATGATCCAGTAGCACTAAACCCCCCATCTCTGTACAGAGTAACTTCCATGCACAGGGCTGCATAACTTGATTATGAATCTAGTGGCTCTTCTTTTGCTGATTATGCATAGGTGTTTAGCACCATTCCAGTTTGTTTAAGAGAGAGAGAGAGAGAGAGAGATCCTTAGTGATAAAAAGAAAAGTAGCAAAGAGACATTGAAATTATACAAAAAATTTGACTCCCAATCAAATCTTTAGGTTCCACAAAATCCATCAAGTGGTGGCTTGATTTAAACTAGAAAGACCCATTGTCCTTAAAATTGAAAAAAAGTATGTGCAGGAAGTAAAAAGAAAGAATCCATGATCTGCTCGCAGTTCTTCATATACAAATATCTTTAATGTTTTCAATGAACCAGTGGGTCCAGTGCTGGATTGCTGAGTAACCGCAAGCCCTATCAGTTGATCAAGGTAGAGGTCATTCCCAAACTGGGTGATTGTCAATACGACTGAAAGTTATGAGTAGAAGTATCAGAAGCAGCATGCCTGTGAAGAATGACACTCTACGCATCTAGATACCCAGTAAGTGAATGAGGAGAGTGAATCTTAGCAAGCAGATCCCGACGCATGAAACTTTTAAACAGGATGGTTTGACTTAGAATGTTTACACAGCTCATTGTGCAAAAGAATATGTACTAATATTACCAATAAATATTAGTGTTAGAGGAGATGAAAACCTAAAATTTAAGTAGCACATTCTTTAAGCCATAAAAAAATCAATAAAACCTGGTGCACTCCATCATGCTAGACCTTAACTCTCAGAAACTATTTGGAAAACTATATCTTCATCCTGCCTTCTTCTTTCTCATCTTTATGCATCTTCCATTCTTACCAACATGTATTCTACATGTAAGAAGAAACTGGATGCATGATACATTTGCAGCAAACCTTCCCTACAGAACACATCACCAATACAACTTTATCTGGCCCACACACAATTCATTACTGCACACAATCTTACCTCTAAACCCAAAACTGTCCTTCTTTAAACAATATTCTTCAGCAGTACTCGCCAAAAGAGGAATTATGTTCATGAAATAAATACATCCTAATTACCAGTAAATCTAGAAACAAAGGAGGCAGCTCACTTTACCCCATTTATTTCACTAAACAGTGGAACAACACTCCAATCAAAGTAAAGCACCTAGACAAACTGAAATACTAAGTTGTTTGACTCTTGGCTTTGCCTCTGTGCTAACACAGCTAATGATACATCCCAATATTCCTTTCCTGATTTCTCCCATGTTTATAACAAATGTGTAAAGAATTGTCTTTTATTCATTTTTCTGTGCTGTGTATGCTACTTAAACCTTTTTATCAATTCCATTGTTGAATTTTTAAAAAATGTTTTACTGTCTGCAAAATCTTGTATGACTGTTTTAAAATATTACTGTTATACTTATGAAGCTTTTCTCTTTGCTGAAAAGGGGTTTCTTCCCAGTCAAACTTTTTTCAGTCACAAAATGGTAATTAATAAATGAGCAAACAAACAAGCAAATAAATGCATTTCAGAGGTGGAATTTTCTTTCACTTATAAGACAATGAGGAAGCTATGCTGAGCAGAGCTACTATAAGAAACTTGTTTCCCAGTTGTCACAGTAATAGAACCACATAGATTTGAAGCAGAATCATGTTTAGATTATAATCAAGAATGTGATTTCCATTTCAGATACTTTAAAATATTTGACTCAGACTTGTAGGGGGAGTTACCCAATAGCAAAGAGGACAGCATAATTCCTTCAAACTCTGTTATATGAGGTCCATGTCCTATATATATTATAGCAATAACCCATGCCTGGGTGTGGGTAATGCTAAATTTACCCACGGATGGCGTGGTTTGGTCCCGAGGGCGAAGCCCGAGGGACCAAACAAAGCCAACCGTGGGTAAATTTAGCATTACCCACACCCAGAAGTAGGTTATTGCTATTATACCATGACATTATTTAAGAAAAGAAACTATTACTTTTCTTAAATAATGGCATAGTATAATGCCTGTTTACTGCCCTTCCGCAGATGCCTGGCATCCGCGGCAGTTCTGATGTACTGCGCTCCTGCACAGTACATCATAGCTGTGGGCAAAAGCAACGGAGAAAGCAAGATCTCCATTGCTTTTTTTTAGTGTTTCGCTATGTTAAATGAGTTTAACATAGCGAGACAGTTTTAAAATAAGCAACGGAGATGTCCGTTGCTTATTTTAAAACTGTCTCGCTATGTTAAACTCATTTAACATAGCGAAACACTAAAAAAAGCAACGGAGATCTTGCTTTCTCCATTGCTTTTTTTTAAAACACTGTCTCGCTATGTTAAATGGGTTTAACATAGCGAGACAGCTTTAAAATAAGCAATGGAGATCTCCGTTGCTTATTTTAAAGCTGTCTCGCTATGTTAAACCCATTTAACATAGCGAGACAGTGTAAAATCGAAGTTATACTAATGAAAAAATTCCGGCAACCGGACCTTTTTCCATTAGTATAACTCGATTTACAATGTGCACGCTGGCCAATCAGTGTGCACGTTTTGGGGGGGTCATGGTATAATATAGCAATAACCCACGCCTGGGTGTGGGTAATGCTAAATTTACCCACGGTTGGCGTGGTTTGGTCCCGAGGCGAAGCCCGAGGGACCAAACAAAGCCAACCGTGGGTAAATTTAGCATTACCCACACCCAGAAGTGGGTTATTGCTATTATACCATGACATTATTTAAGAAAATAAACTATTACTTTTCTTAAATAATGGCATAGTATAATGCCTGTTTACTGCCCTTCCGCAGATGTCTGGCATCCGCGGCAGTTCCGATGTACTGCGGCGCCTGCGCAGTACATCAGAGTTGTGAGCAACGGAGAAAGCAAGGTCTCTGTTGCTTTTTTTTTAGTGTTTCGCTATGTTAAATGTGTTTAACATAGTGAGACAGTTTTAAAATAAGCAACGGAGATGTCCGTTGCTTATTTTAAAACTGTCTCACTATGTTAAACTCATTTAACATAGCGAAACACTAAAAAAAAGCAACGGAGATCTTGCTTTCTCCGTTGCTTTTTAACATTGCTATGTTAAATGGGTTTAACATAGCGAGACAGCTTTAAAATAAGCAACGGAGATCTCCGTTGCTTATTTTAAAGCTATCTCACTATGTTAAACCCATTTAACATAGCGAGACAGTGTTTTAAAAAAACGAGTTATACTAATGGAAAAAAGTCCAGGCGACCGGACCTTTTTCCATTAGTATAACTCGATTTACAACGGGCACGCTGGCCAATCAGCGTGCACGTTTTGGGGGGGGTCATGGTATAATATGAGATATGGATAAAGCATCAGCATTTGTCTGGGCATATATTATCTTGATGGAAGTCAGACAGTTGGCTTGTTGTTTCAAAGAGAAAAACGACTGAATACTGTATGATGATATAAAGAAACTTATTGTATGGGTGGAAAAAGAAAGCTTAAATAATTTTCTGATTTTTTTTTTAAATCAAAGGGACTCTGACATAATGGCAACAACATGCCTTATTTTAGTATGATAAATGCACATATTAAAGTGACATTACACACTACATAATCATACCTTGAGAAAGGTATGTTAATAAATGTGGTGCTAAATATTAACACAATACAAAATGTAGGGTATGTCTTGATAAGAGGAAAGTAAGCTCCTTGTGCACTTTGAGCTTGCTCCTGACAGGGCATAACCTATACCTTGGTATGTTATTGTGTTTATAAAAACAGAACTCATCCCAACAAAACAAAGAAATCAATGCAAATGAAAAGGAATCGGAAACAATAGGGAATGACTAATTGTAAGAATAAAAGACAAAACAGTAATCTCTCTGATTAGGCTTTTTCTGTTGAGTCTGACACACACATGCATATGCACACTTACACACACACACACACACACACACACACACACACACACACACACACACACACACACACACACACACAATGTTTGTTTGATTAGTCACAAGATTTCATAATGGGGCGAGGGGGGGGGGTCCGGCTTCAATCTCCAGACAACTGTCAAGTGTTTTCCTTTTCTATTGAGTTGTTAATATAATACTAACCTCTAACAATGTGATTTAGTCAGTTGATGCTAATCAGTCATTAGCAAAAAAGTGCCCCAGCTTTATGTCCATTTTTGTATTGTATTTGTAGCTTTTTTGTGTCTCCAAGCAGTACTGCTTGCAAATATGAGGGGGACACTATTATTCAAGAACACTGGGTACAGATGCATACATGCAGTTTGCATCCTGTGTTCAGTCCACCACTGGGTACTACCAAAATTCATAGACATGAATATTGGTAGTTCTGAAAATGCATACCTGAATGCTGCACAGTTCCTGTGCTACTGATGACAGTACTGTGTAGCCTGACAGTGCCTACATTGCATAATAAAAACATCTTTGTTTTATAGATTGTGCTACTTGGTAAGGCATCGCGTGCAGAACTGTAATACCTTTTAGCTGTGTACTGTGGTCTGCCATCCTCAGAAGCTGCGATTCTTAAGATTTACTGTGTGGTTGTCAGGATATCGGGGAGAGATCATTACCATAGTATAGTAATGGTGGGAGCTGGTGCTATGAGAAATTCCATTAGTGGGAGCTTAACAGCATCACCTGAATCGGTTTGGAAAGTACAGTTCTGACAGTAGGTTTGTCTACCCTACAGGTACATTTTTATAAAGCACAGAGCTGTATTCAGCACTAGGTGACAAAGGCAGTCGCCTAGAGCCCAGTAGTTTGGATGGGACCCACTTGCTGAGGGACTGTCACATTTATTTAATTTAATTACAAAAAAAGTATGTCTTTTATTAAAGGGTGTTCTTCTTCAAGAACACCTTCTGCATGCAGTTGCACACACCTGTTGCGTCTGTGCATGTGTCCTTATCACACAGACCTCCTGTTCTTGACATACTCCTGGACTGGACAGATTGGGATTGGACTAGATTCTTTTACTCTGTATGTGTATGTGTGTGTGTGTGTGCGTGTGTGTACATGTGTGAGCTGGAGCATGTGTAGAAAATGTGTGTGTGTGTGTGTGTGTGTGTGTGTGTGTGTGTGTGTGTGTGTGTGTGTGTTTGTGTGTGAATATGTGTAAATATGTTTATGTTTGTGTCTGTTTGTGGGTACATACATTCATGAGTGTTGCAAGGTGTCTGAGTCACCACATTCCAAAGGCTGGTAAGGAAGACACTAGCTCAGTTAAGTCTAACAGCAACATGTTTGATTTCTGAGATATGATAATGAACCACTATTATCATGTCTTTGAATAACAGATTATCACTATTGCACTAATGGCCAGTTAGCACTGGTGGTTATAGTCTTTTTCGATCCTGGGACCAAATTTTAATAGAAAGGTTTTCATATTTTAAATTTCTACTTTTGCCTTTTTTAGACTGAGCTATATTACCAACAGGCAGCAAACAAACTGGATCTCCTACATTTTCTGTTTTCTTTTTTACTTATGTTTTTCTGCCTACACAAAACACAGACAGCTAATTCTGGATTGTTTACCTTTCACTACAGCTGCAGACCTAGTTTGTTGCAACATCCCAGAAAAAGATGACATCAGTGGCCACTGTCACAGCCTGACAGTTACCTAGAATAAATGCCTGGGAAACAACACAGTCTTGTGTGAATTAGGAAGATAAACTTAACAAGGAGACTCACACTAACAAACATTTCTAATTAGAACTGTGAACTGTACATATGTTTTCTAATGCAGTTATATATGTGGAGAGAATCTGATTATTACAAAAACATAATTGTTTTAATTATTATTTTGTTAAATTTTATTTTTATGGCACAAATGAAGATATTTACTTAAAAGACAGAAACTATTCTTGCAATGTGCAGTCTGTTTTGATTGCTGCAATATAGTCCTGGCTGAAGGACTAATTTGCGTATGCATTTTATTTTAGGGCCAGTCTCCAGGATACCTGTGTCTTTATAGATTTAGGTGCACAGTCACATGACATATTTCAACCAATTGCATTTCATTATCTCATAAGCTCATTTTACAATGATTTATATATATATATATATATATATATATATATATATATATATATATATATAGACATATAGACACACACACACACACACACACACACACACACACACACACACACACACACACACACACACACACACACACAATGTTCCTGAACTTCTGATGTCCACACAGACTAAGGCTGGAATATTATTTTTTAATAATGGCTTAACAAAGCTCGAATTTAAATACAGTAATGTGTATTTTTTTATTTACTTATATGTCCTGTTCTAGTAGTTAACATGCCTTCCTTAGGTTATCAACAAAGGAGATAGACAAACCAGTTGGGCAACATGTGGTGCAATCCAGCATACTAAGGAAACTACAGGAAGTATTGACATTACTGACTTTCTGTTCATCTATTGAGCTGTCAGGTATAAAAGTGAGATTATATGACTAAGAGAAGGCTAGTGTAGTCTCTCTTCTCAGGAGGACAAAGAACAGTGCATAATTTTTAATCCAGTCAGCCTCAATCAGATTGCAGAAGTCAGAAAAATTCTTGTATTACTAGTCAGAAAAATAAGTAGGGTGTATAGGGTGGGTAGGGTGCATAGGGTACGCAGCTTAAAAGCAGCATTTAAAATTATCTGGAGCAATATGGATATATATTAGGGAGTCCATGCCAAATAACATTTAATATAATTTTCTTCTGCTAGATGAACAGTGTCATGAATTAAGAGCTACTGCAATTAAACTTTCAGATAGATTCTCGAAAGAAGACTTATTCTGAATAAATACAATTAAAAAGAGAAAGAGAGAGAGAAACAATAATTGTTAAAACTAGTTAATGAAGAAGGAAAAATGGGTAGGAGAAAGAAAATGAGTGACTAAAGTTACTCTGTGTTTCACTAATTTTTTTCGCACAAGAGAACATTTTCCTGAGTTAGTATTGCATATGCTGAATACTATTACCTTGGAAAAAAATAATTTTGTTGGAGAGAGTGAGAGTCTCTACCACACAAGCTAGAAGGGAGTGGGAGATCACAGATCTAAATTTCTTAGGTCCTGCACAGCTTGATGAAACGGAATGGAAGAATCTTGAGTTGACATCTGCTTTTGAAGTTTTGAGACAGGTCCAGAAAATGATGGATAAAAATTAAAACCTTTAACAATGGCAGTGTTCAGTGAGGCACAAGAAATGTTTGCCCTGTGGTCAGTCTTTTTAATATACTCATCATTACAGTCATGACAGAGGAATAGAAAAAATATGGATGAAATGCATAGCACAAAATGTAGAAGATTTGCAACATAACATTCTGGGTAGGCTGTGTATATCGAAAGAACTTGACTGGTATGTGACAGCTGAATTTAGCAAGAATACATAAAATATAATAGGATCACAACACACAGAGGAGGATTACATGTTAGAAAAGGACACAGGCTTGTCAGAAAGTAGGAATGGAACCCGAGATAACTATGTCTGTTATTTCAGAGGTTGCCAAACAGTATGCCAAGTTGGAGACACATTCCTGATTTTGTAGTATACAAAAAGTACCACTGCGTGCAGCATGATGTGGACGCAATGCCATGGTAATAGCCATTACCAAAGGCTCAATGAAATATTACAAACTATTTGAAGAGTATCATTTGGCGTAGCCAGCACAGCTTTGTCAGCCACTGAAATGCTGAATTATGGTTATGCCATAGATAATGAGTCACAGATAAGCCTGCATGCATTTCTCTAGGGAATTAAGATCTGTTAGCTATAGCAGAGTGACAGGAGAAAGGATCACCTGCTTTGCAGTGAGACAACAGCTGGCTTTGCTTTCCTTTTCTGACCACTTAGTCAAAAATGAAACTCTTTAAGAGTATATTTATGTTTGTTCGTATTGTTTCATTCTGAGGCTGTAAGTAGACTAGGGCTGTCTAAGTCACCAACTCATTTGTAACCAGGAGACTGTGTCTATGATATATAACTATGCAGTAATAACAGCATGTCAGTGGTAATGGTATATTTCCTATCTCAGATGACTTAGCTAAAGACTTAAATTTCACCCAAATCCATATCTGCTAACCACAAATGGGCAGTTCACATGCAAGCCAACTGGAGGGATGGTACGCTGAAACATTTCTAGGCAGAAAAAGTAGTCAGTAGGATAGACTACTAATTGTCAACAAACACAGGGACAACATTCAGGAATGCACAAAGGAACATCCATGGGTAGCTTTCCTAGCAAAAGACAAAAGTAGAGACACATACTTATTAGAAATAGTTAACATTTCAGTATACAGGGGAAATGGAAAGATTGCAAAGGCCCAGTGATTTTCTCCAGCATTATCTTTTGTCTTTATCTCCTGTTGTATCTTATAACTCCACAAACACATTTCTCAGATAAGTCCATTTCACAATATTCCTTGAACCTCAGGGGCACCATTTTGTTAAGAACCAGAAAGGATGACACATTTCTTATTTTGCTACATTTTTTTAAAATTAGATAGAAATGTAAAGTTAAGAGGATACAAAACTGCACATATTCTTGAAAATACTTTCAGCTTATAAGTTTAATAGGGCAGTGTTCTTTGCAAAGATGATGTGCATTGTTGCTACTTACTTGTTGCCTTTATCTCTTCGAAGTTATTTTCAGTTGTACACAAATGTGTTGTATTGTCTAGAACTACAATAATAGATACTGACTGCTATAGGGAAGACAAAACAACTCTTGCATACTCAACTACAGTGTCAACAAATTCCACTGCACTGTTGTGATCTTTGATATGTTTATATATACAGTATGACTCACACTAAGTTATAAACACGCTGTTCACATTCCATGTTGTTTTTATTTAATGGCAGAAACATTACTTATATGCTTATGAAGCATGCCTTTTCTGTTAGTTCCTACGTATTGCTCATTCACTATTGCCCATTGTGATGTCAAGGCCTGTATAACAAATCTGAGACCTTCAAAGTCTGCAAAAGTTTTAACAGGGTTTGATTCATGTGTAAATAGTTTAGCAATAGTGTTTCCTACTTAAAGTTATGGTAGCCATAGAAAGGATACCGACATGAAATTGGAAAGGCTCTAGTTATGAACACTAATTACTTTATGGAGTTAAAAGAGTCTGTTGCAAGAAGTAGAGATCCTTTAATGTTGCTGATGTTTTGGTTATTTGTTTCTGTGTTTTGATAATCTGGTAAGATCTACTTGGGAAAGCAAATTTGAGAAACAATATATGTGGAGAAAGACTGCATGTACCACATATTAATACATCTAACATGAGGTGACAGTGAAGTAGAGGAATATTATTTGGCAATTTACATGGCATTGTGATTACAAACAATTTCTTAGTACAGTTGGCTATCTGAATATCATCATTATTGCTGTATATTTTACTAAAATTGTATTTATTTAACAGTGTTGCAGTTTTCACTTGATAGCAGTTCAGAAAACTGACATGGGATAGATGTTTGTATAACTTGCAGAAGATACTTTGCTAAAATCTTGAAATCTCATCTGAACAGGAAGTGATAGAAATACAGTTGAAGAATAATTATAGTTCTAATTCCAAAATGTCATCACATAAAGATAGAGTAAACCTGCATTAATGAATTTTTTTTATGCAGAATATCATTTTACCCTGTACTCAGTGGTTATGGTTAATATATCTATATATTGGTATGTGTATGTGCATGCATGCATATGTGTTTGTACATACACACACATGTACAGACCATTTTGAAATAAAATTAGAATTTAGCATGTATGTGTGGCTGTATATGTATGTATGTATGTATGTATATATATATATATATATATATATATATATATATATATATATATATATATATATATATATAAAATCTTGAAATACTGAAATCTCGAATTTCAGTATTTCAAGACTTCTTCTTTCGGCTTTTCCCGGTTAAGGGTCACCACAGTGGATCACCTTGTCCACTCATGATTGGCTGTGGAGCTTTACGGTGTCGAGTTTTCAGCCCGGCGCCCAACCTTCCACATAAGGCAAACACACCCACACCCAATTTAGAGTGTCCAATGCACCTATAGCATGTCTTTGGGATGTGGGAGGAAACTGGAGCACCAGGAGGAAACCCACACAACCACAGGGAGGACATGCAGACTCCACACAGAAGGCACCACAGCCAAGGATCAAACCTGAGAACATCTTGCTGTGAGGTGGTAATGCTAACCGCTGCACCACCGCGACCTTCCTAAAGTATCTCGAGACTATAAAGCCAAAAATTAAAAATACTGAAACCCCAAAAGCGCGAAATTCAAAATTGCAAATTTTAAGTACACCCTCCACCACACAAACACACATACACCTTCCTCCCCACACTACAAAAAAACCCAAAACACATACAAACACAAAAACACAAACACACAAACCTATCCTACATATAAGCAGGGGGGCAAACCCCCCTGCACCCCCACATCCCCGCTACTTATATATACTAACTTCGAGGTCACACTGAAAAGACAAAGACACTAAACCCACCACTACACACTCTACATTCCCCCTCGCACAAACACGTATCACATACGTACAAACACCACCACTGTCAACAGTTACACACTCACACTTTTACCTGCATACCGTAACCTACACCTGTGTGTGTGTGTGTGTGTGTGTGTGTGTGTGTGTGTGTGTGTGTGTGTGTGTGTGTGTGTGTGTGTGTGTGTGTGTGTGTGTGTGTGTGTGTGTGTGGATCACATCATTATGTAGGTAATAAGAAACAGCAGACAGTTTCATTTGTTCTTCAGAAGGTACAAGATATTCCACTGATTGTCAAAGTGATATTAGCTATTTGTCTCTACTCTTTGAAGCTTGAGAACCTGAGGAACTTTATTGCAGGTTTCGGGCCAGTTACTCTAGAGGAATGCAATCAACAAATCAGAAAAGAAAGAGAGGAAGAAGCGATAATGGCTTCAATTATTCAGAGGTACAGCAATACCATAATAAGAAGAGTAGATGGCAATAAGGTAAAAATCTGGGATTGATATTGACATCATTCACGAATTTTCTAATTTTATCACTTTAACTCCAAATAAATTGTATCCTATGATGATTAATTTATCGGGTTTTCAACTTTTGGATGAACATTTTGCTGTCCTAAATTTAAGATTGAAACTTATTCCTACTGTTATACCATGCTTTTATTTCATTAAGACAGAACATTTTCTGTTGGTTTGTAAATTGCCTTTATTATAACATTTTCATAAGTTAAATATAAGAATGTGGAAAGGACAGATTTAAATGTTATTGTAAATGATAATGACATTGACTTAAATAGCAACTGTAATACTCATGATAGTTTTTAATTATGTAGCTCAGGTTTAGATCAAATGAATGCATGTTCTTTGTTGAATACTTCAAAATTAAATGTAAAAGTTAATTTATACCCTGTTAAGAATATGAAAAATAATTTTTGCTATGTTAAGTTTTGCTGCTGAAGATGCATTAATGGGTTTTATATCAAACAAACATAATTTTAAATGTAATTTGAATAAAGCACTATGAGAGGCACTTAAGTAACTGAGTAATAATAATACTCTAATTTTTAATACAGCAGGTAAAGGCAATAATATAGTTGTTTTACGTCATGAACAGTATGTGTCTATGTGCTATTCTCACTTAAAAGATGACTCCACTTATGCCAAAGTGGATATGAGAATTTATGATGAGGCAATAAAAGAATATAATAAATTAATGGGAAAAGGTTGTAGGTTGGGTTATTTCGGTAGGGAGGATATCACTAGAAAATTTAATACCCAAGGCAGCGATATTGGGACTTTTTACAGTCTATGGAAAATACATAAAAAATCCACTTGATTCTCTGGGACATCCTTTTATTTCAGCATGTGAATATTTTCTCAATGATATCAGTCTCTTTTTACATGACTGTATATTTCCTTATATTATTAAATTACCTTCTTTTGTAAAGGATACTAGTGACTTTTTGAGTAAAATTTCTGATGTCCTTCTCTTTTACCGTTGCAGTATTCTTAAAACGAGGGATTCCCCACCAAGGGTGGCCCAAGGTCCAGCCAGTATACCAAAGCCTTTAACTACCTTAAGGTATTCCATACATCACATGTATGCTCCTTGTGTACAAAGGGCATCAAAGTGACATCTGGATGTACCGTCCTCAGAACTTCTGTGTTGCCAGTCTGAATGTCATCAATTGTCGGAATTGTTTGCTGGTGAATCAAGTTATTCAGATAATTGTCCTGTTGTTTTTTTTTCTTTCTTATTTTCTGCTGCTTTTTGCTGTGGGGTTTAACATGTCATCCAGAAAAGGCATATGTCAGTGTGGTAGGCAGATTCCACATAAGGACAGCCACGAGCAGTGCTTGCTTTGCTTAGGGCCTACTCACGATCATAAAACTCGCAGTAATTGTCAGATCTTTGTGCCTAAGACTTTATGAAGTCATCTTTCTTCCCTTGCAATTTACTTGGAAAACCAGTGTCTTAAACTTTTAGAGAAAGATGCTATGGAGGGAACTTCTAGGCCTGATGTTGAGTCTTCATTGAAGAGACAGGTCAAATATTCTAGGTCAGACTCTTCCACTGTGCCTCCTACATCAGATGTCTGTCTTGAGGCTGATGAAAGCCAAGAGGTTCACCTGTTCTGGGGTTGAATTCCTTTGCTGGGATCATTTTGGAGGCTGCCATGGATCTGACAAGAGGCACATCCTCATAGGCATTACAGACATCCATTTTGGATGGTCAGGGAGAATCAAGACACAGAAGGACTTAGGGGGAGTTCCTCAAGTTCTGGTGAGGGAGGAAGTTGTAATGACAGTTATTGACTGTAGGGTGACAACAAATCCTTCCACATTTCATAAGGTGGACATTTAGTTAAAAAAGAAGCGAAAACACAAAGCATGTTTCTTCTCCCAGGAACCCTCAAAGTGAATGGCAAATGTTACCCAGGGCTTATTTAGTGTCCATACGTCTCTAAAGCCTCTTTTGGGCATCTCCGTCCCTGCTCCTACTTGGACATCTTCCCCTCACAAGAGAGTTAGGGATCAGGATTCTTCTGATGAAAAGGTCTCTTTGGATGAGGAGCCTTTGGCTTATTCTACCCAGATTCCATCCCCTCTAGAGTATGCTTCTTCTGAAGAGGAATCTACCAATCCAGAATCTCCTATTGGGGAGATTACTTTTGTAGATATCATTGCTAAGATGAGGGAATTCTTCAAGTGGGATTGCTTCCAAGTTTCAGATGTGCAAAAAAGATATTATGACCTCCTACAAATGGAATCTCTCTCACCATCTGCTGTTCCTCCAGTTTTGCCTGCTTTACTGAATGCTTTCTCTTCCATCATCTCAGGCTCTGGATTCACAGCCCCCTACTCATAAGAAGCCTGACTGTTTTTATAAAGTTCCTGATGATTGCAAATTTCTTTACAAGTGCCCATCTGCTGACCCTGCAGTAATTTCTGTTGCATGAGATAAGGCTTCCAAGTTACTGCCCTCTACCAAACTTCTGATAAGAAAAGCAGGATAATGGAAAGACTGGGAAAGACTACTTCCACTCATGCCTATCATACTATTAATTACAAAACTCATATGACTAGATATGTTTTGGGTCTCCTTTCCCAGGCTACTCAAGTTATCTTTGACCTTCCAGATTCTGAGGGGAAACATTTTGCCTTGTCTTTGTTAGGGGCTTCCGCTCAGGTAGCTAACCATTCCATTAAGTGCAGCTATGATGCAGCAGAGGCTTCATCTAAGGCTGCTGCTTCAGGATGTTCCTGAAGTTCCTAGGTTCCTAACCCAGAGACTCCCCAGACTCTGGAATAGACTGCCCATACATGTCAAGCAGAACGCCTCTTTGGCCCTCTTCAAAAGGAACCTTGATGACTGGATGGGAGATAGGAAATTCACCCCGAGGATCATGTCAGTTGCCCTGCTAGACAGGGGTCCAGGGAAGTAAACAGTGTGGGAAGAAATAGCCAGGGAATTGTTATGGCTAGGCATGTATAGGCCTTAGGGCCGATAGCCTAGTACCAATCTATGAACCTATGAACCTATGTGTATTGAGGAGGTATTCCTGGCTACGGCTTCAACTGACTTAAAAGCTAAGTTGATGAATTCTCATCTGGATAACAATGGCTTATTTGGTACTGCTACTGCTGATTTGTTTAAGTCCTTGCAGGGGAAAGGCAAGGAGTTACAGGACTTGAAACATCCTTTTGTTTCACCAATGCCTAAGTTCCAAGGGAACTATACTTCCAAGCCAGCTTTTGTTCAAAGACAGGCCTGTCCTCCTCATAAAAGTACAAAAAGTGGAAGGAGGGTTCCTCCAGCTATAACTACTCAGACATCTTCTTTTCAGAAGCAGCCCTTTCCTGACAAGCCAGGTAGTATCTGACTATCACACTCCTCCCAGCCTCATAGCTCTCTTACTTCATCTTTTTCTGTTTATTCCAGTTTGGTCAAGCATAACCTAAGACTCATGGGTTCTTTCCATAATTCAACAAGGGTTTTTCATGGTTTGAAAATCCCTTCCTCTCTTCAGGGGCATTCCACAGCCACCTCAGGAACAGTTACATTTATTACCAGAGGTGCTTCAAGAACTGTTAAATCAGGGAACAGTTTAAGAGGTTCCACAGGTACAAAGGGGAAAAGGGTTTTATTCCATAATGTTTCTGGTGCCTGGAAAGAAGGATCCTTGGAGACTTATTCTGGATCTTTCACACCTAAATACCTTTCTGAAGGTCCCTTCCTTTTGTATGTTATCTCTTCAGACCTTGTTCCCTTTTCTCATTCCTCTGGCTTTCATGGCTTCTCTGGATATCAAGGATGCCTACCTACACATACCTATTCATCCCCTTTATAGGACATTTTTATGTTTCTCTGTTGCATCCTGGCATTTTCAGTTCTCTGCTTTGCCTTTGGACTCTGGTACTGCCCCAAGTGTATTCACCAAATGTCTAGCTTCTGTGATTGCTTTTTGCAAGCTTCAAGGTATCCAAGTATTCCCTTACTTGACTGTCATTTCTTTCTTTCAAAATCTTCTTCCTTTGACCTCTGTCACAGCCAGAGAGTTTTTGAGACTTCTGAAATTTATGCCATCCACCATCACTATGTTACCTTTAGCCAAACTCCTCATGAGGAAATTTCAGTGGTTCTTTAAATCAGTCTGGCAAAAACATGCGCATCTCCTAGAATTTACAGTTCCTCTTCTACCCTGCCCAAAGAAGAAACTTCTCTGATGGATTCAGCAGTTGTGTTTGAACCTATGCCTTCTTTTCCACCCCCCTCTTCCATTTCAAGAACTGTTCACAGATGCTGCAGATATAGGTTGGGGAGCAACCTTTGGCACAATAAAAGTTTAGGGGGTCTGCTTTTCTCTTCAGCAAAAGGAGCATATCAACATCAAAGAGATGAGTGGTGTATCATGTGACTGTTCAGGGAGTTTATAGTCCCTCAGGTCAGAAATATGCGGCAGACACTCTGAGAAGGTCCTTGACTCAGTCCCATGAAGGGATGCTTCAAAGGGATGTGTTTTTGGACATTGTTCATAAGTGGGGTACTCCTCAAATAGATCTGTGTGCCTCCCCTCTGAACAGACGACTTGCTCAGTTTTATGCTAGAGTCCCAGGTCCTCTGGTTTAGAAGATGGACACCCTCTCATTTTCTTGGAAGGGAGTATTTCTATATGCATTCCCCTCTTCCTCTCATTCTAAAAGTCCTGTTCAAGATTCAACAGGACAAACCCAAAATCTTGCTGGTGACTCCTCTTTGGCCAAGACAGCATCAGTTCTTCTGTATTTAGCCAACGGCTGTTATCTCAAGTTACCTCACAGAGTGGACTTACTCACACAAGACAAAAGATCTCTAATCCATCCCCACCTATCCACTCTTCATCTGACCTTATGGGTGATGGGATTTTGATTCCTTATAGACACATTTTCTCTGAGAATGTGCTTAGGGTTCTGCAGGAGGCCAGGAAACCCAATACTAGGAAATCCTGCTTATCCGAATGGAAGAGGTTTTCTGTCTGGTGTCTTTCATGTAACTTGGATGCCCTCTCAGTGAATGTCCCAGTGGTTCTTTCTTATTTGTGTGAATTGCTCAATGCTGGGCTGGCTTATTACGCTTAAGTCTCACTTACCAGTTATCCCTGCTTGTATGCCCTTATCTCCTCCTTTAGCTTTTAGGTTTGAGGTAAAACAATTTATTAAAGGCATCCTTCACATTAGACCTCCCCAGAAGCCAGTTCCTCCTCTCTGGGATCTTAATTTTATTTTGGAGAAAATGACTCTGGCTTCATTTGAGCCTGTGTCTTCAGCTTCCTTGCAACACTGTTCTTGGAAGACTGTTTTGTTGTTAGCTCTTACTTCAGCCAGATGGGTGTCTGAGTTTCAAGCCCTCATGGCTTGCTCCTTTTTTTTCATAAGGACAGGGTGTCCTTGGGTACTAATCCCTCTTTTATGCCCAAGGTAGTGAATGAGTTGTCACTTAATCAAGCTATTCATTTGCCCACTTTTTCCCATCTCCACAATCTACTAGTGAGAAGTTTCTGCATGCTTTGGATGTGCATAGACAACTCAGATTCTATTTGGATAAGACTAAGGCTATCAGGAAATCTGATCAGCTTTTTGTTTCTTTTCATCCCAGGTCTTTGGGATTGGCTGTTTCCAAGCAGAAAATTTCTTCTTGAATTTCTAAAACTATTTCTTTTTGCTATGTTTTTCATGGTAAGACCCCTCCTTTTTCTGTTAAGGTTCATTCTACAAGGGCTGTAGCTTCTTTTGGTGCTTTTTTCAAGGATTTGGACATTAACTCCATTCTTGAGGCAGTACATACTTTTACCAAACACTACAAGTTGGATGGAATATCCAGAGCTAGAGCTGGTTTTGCTGGGGCCATTCTTCATGGCTTTATAGAGAGCTGTACTGCTCCTTCCTCCTCCTAAGTTTCTTCCTGAGCTTTGGCACTCTTCCTCATGTTAAGAATACTGCAGCAGTAGAACAGAAGGACATAGTATAGTTGTGTAAAATCTTACCATAACGATAGCTGTCCTTCTCTTCACTGTTGCAGTATTCAATCCCTCCCTACTACTCCTTTGTTCTTTTTCTAGTCTGGATGTATTCTTCTTCAGTAAATCACTTTTTCATCAAATTAAAGGCACAGCGATGGGGGCTTATTGTGCCCCTATGTGCACTAATTTAGTGATAGGCTTATTTGAGTAGGAATATATATGACATGAATTTATGAATAAATGTGTTATTAAATACTTGAGATATATAGATGATTTAATTTTTGTTTGTTGTGATAGTCAAAATGAAATTCATTGATTTATAGAAGCTTTACAAAACAATAGATTTGATTTTAAATTTGATGGTTTGCAAATAAGTAATAAGGTCTCCTTTTTAGATTTAGAATTATAAGGGCTGGGTAATGCTAAGGTTAAAACAACAATACATAGAAAGTTAACAAGTAATGGCCAGAATTTACATGGTGTAAATGCTGCCAGCCTAGCTAGATAGGATTTTGTAGATAACTCTATGTCATTTGTAAATATTAATATAACCCACAGGCTTGGTTTACAAATATAAAGAGAACTATATGTTATGATTAAACTATATGTTGTACTGAGCTTCAAAAATGTAACCACAGTGCACTCTGCTGGAAGAAAGGTGATAAGTCAATTATTGTACGACTAATCTCAAGCTTGGAGGCAGGATGTCTGGGCCAGGAAATTCTTTCTATTTTCTTGATTTAAAAGATAATTACTAAGGCTTTACATGTATGTCTTTTATTGCTGTGGCTTCCTGGCCAGGTGCAGCTTATTAAGAAATGTAAATTTTTTGTTTCTGTTAGCCAGGAACTAAAGAAGGGATAAAAATTATATGATGTAATGTGAAATGACTCAGCAGTACTGAGTGTTTATCAGTTTAAGACTTTCTCAGAGAGAAAGATTTGAGCATTTTGGATTTTGTCTGAACCTGAACACATCAACTCACCATCAGTCTGACTTTGCTCTGTAAGTAGGATCTTAGATCTTAGTATTTCTCTTAGAATTAGATAGAAATTTACCCAGATTAGTCTAGCTGTTTTCTATATTTATGTCAGACTATCCTACAATATTATTTTAAAAGTTTCCTGTGATTTCTGACCTCTGTAATGTCATTGTGTTGAAGTAATAAGTACTGTCTTGTGTTTTTATTATTTATTATTAAATATTTTTAAACCTTTCACCTGTGGCTGTTTTATATAGGAATAATTTAAGCTCTTAGACTACATTGCATGTATTCGGTGATACTGTCCAAGCCATGCCAATAGCTTTAGCCCTGGGTCACACTATTTGGATAACAGTTATATTGCACAGTGAAAATGGTCACCCTTTGGGAAGGGCCTTATTAGTAGCTGATATAAGTAGTTGGAGGCAGGCATTACTACCTTATAGCCTGGCAGGAGGGGGCATAGCTGGAGAACCTGTGCCAGCCTTCCCCAGGATTGTCTGTATGTTTGTATATAAACCAAATATCAAAGTCTGTGTGTGTCAGCTACTTGGGCAGGGATATGAAGCACTGGTTGGACAGAGAGGGTACTGGAGGTTTTGGCTTGACTACTCGGCTGAGATCTGAACCCTATAGCTGTGCCAGTGGGGAGTCTTACTGGAGATCTGGGGAGAAAGAAAGAAACCAGCCCCAGACTGACTGTGATCTCTGTGTGCTCTTAAGGGAAATTGTACTTTACTGTGTGTGTACTTGTTATCCCATCAATGTGCATACCCCTCACTGGTGCTAGTGGTGAGAATTGAGGCTCCTTGATTACTGAGCCAGTGCATGGGCGCCACACATGGTACTAGTTGCCATCTACCACATTTAATCTCTTGTTTACCATATGATGCACTACTATGTTTCTGTAGGCTATGTAGTAATTATACAGATTTTTAATGGAATCACAGAAAACAATTCATATATTTACAACTAGTGGTTATGAGGAAAATAATGTAATGGATTCCTTTTATAGGATAATAAACACCACTATGACTGATCTGTTGTACCTTCCTAAAGATATAAAAGTTTTTCCTGAAGAAGGAATAGTATTGGTATAAAAGAAAAATATTTATTTTATTACTGTTTATAATATATTTACAGATAAATTGATTGCATTAGTTAAATATTATTTGAAATTTCTTTTTAATGATGTGGATTTTTTTAGAAATAGATTATGCCATAAATCTATGCTGGCTTTTCAATGGGGGCATAGTATATGGGACATGCTTGTACATAGTTTCTATGTACAGCCAAAGATGCAAATAAATATAGCATTAAAGAGTTGTTTTGAAGGAATTTTCCTTTGTAGTATGTTCTGTAGTTGTAAATACTTTGTATGTACCTTTTGTACGATAAACAATGCTGTTTGTTAACCTAATGGTATTTTTTTTGTATTACTCTTGAAATTTATTTTATGCCAGAGCGTGTAATAGATCTTTTAAAAGTAGATTACAAGAACATTTGCATGATATAAAGAAGGGTATAACAGAAAGTCCAGTATCTGTATATTTTAAAGAACTCCATAATAGCAGTGTGTCTTTATTAAAAGTGACAGTTCTTAAAAAAGAAATTATTAGTTTAGGTGAAAATGATTTTCTTAAGGAGAATCTTTTACATAAAGGAGATATATACATTTTGAAATATGGTACATTCTTTCCTGGGGGATTAAACATGGAATGTAATTCGTAGTACTCGGTTTAATTTGTTTTAATAAGTTTATAATTCATCATTTTATCGGTTTTAATTAGTTAGCATGATAATTGTTAATTGATTAATTCTCTTTTTTGTATATATGGATCTTGTTTCATTTGATTCCTGATAAACTCCTTTGCCAAGGTGCTAGAGTACAATAAAGCATTTTTTACAGATATGTTGCCTTTGTTCATCTGTTTTATATATATATATATATATATATATATGGGAGACTTCTTTTCAGAGTTACGAGGTGCAGAGTTAACAGCGAAGGTAAACTAAAAAGGGCCAGAAACATACTAAAGGTAATGAAAACTTGCACAGATGATTTATTTTTTGAAAAAGATAAAACGGAGCATTACAAGGGCATTACAAGGGCACAGAACACATTATTAAGCAAACAGGAGGCTCAAAAAGTTTATTAATTAAACAAAATGTTTGAAATTAAGATTTTTGATAACACGATTATCAGAAAAGCACACAAGGGGTTTGGAATTACCTCGGAATTACAAAATGAGCATGTTTAAAGTAAAACAAGTATGTGTAAAGTAAAACAAGCACAAGAAAAGTATAATGGGCCTGAAAGAAGGTTAAACAAGCAAAATAAATATAATAAAAGACAAAAGGGGCACAATAAGCATAAATAAAGCAAGGCAACCTGCATGTTTTTTGGCAAGTTACTGTGTTCATAGGTTCATCGGTACGTACTAGACTATCGGCCCTAGGGCCTATGTAAGCCCAGCCAACAAGGTTCCCTGCTTCCACCACCCATAGATGCTATTTACCTGCACCCCTGTCTGGCAGGGCCACTGATGTGATGCCCAGGATGAATGTTTTGGCATAAACTACTATTTTGCATTGATTGAAGCTATTAAGGGCATAACTAGAGTTATTTGAAGTACCCCAAAGTGTGTAAAAGTACTTACAGTGTATGTTTATTCCTGCACATTTATTCTGAAGAGTTTATTGTGTGCAAAGTGCAACTATTTTATAAAGTGCATTCAAAAATGCAGCCATTTTGAAAAGTTTGTTGTACTGGGTATGTCTGTTTGCAGAGTGCCACCATTACAGAGTGTTTCTTGCACTGTACAGAGTTATTTAGAAAAGTACAGCCATTTTGGGACAGTTTCAGTATTTTATATACTGTTTATTCGCAAAGTGCAGTTACTTTGAAATGTTTTTACTCTGAGCTTCTTCAGCCCAGTTAGTTCATATAGTGCAGCTATTTTGAAATGTTTCTTACACTGATAAGAGGTGATTTGTTACAGTACAGTGATTTCAAGAGTATTCTTGTGCCCAGGAGACTTATTTTGCAAAGTTCAGTTATTCAGAGGCTTGTTGTGCTAATGGGCATAATTACAAGTACTAGCATAAATTTCTGGCATATGTATACATGTGTGTGTTCGTGCATACTTGCAAAAGCCTTCACTGGTATCTGTTAATATGGCAGAGGCATTTCGCAAACCAGGTCCACTTGTATATGATCAGAACCTTGCACAGAATTGGAGAATATTTGAGCAAGACTACGATATTTTTATACAAACTGCTTATTCTGACAAAGATGCATGCACCAGGACATTCATTTTGCTAAACTTAGCTGGGTCAGAGACCATTGAAACAGAGCATTCATTTGTGTATGCACCAGCAATATATGAAGGAGAAGGGGAAAACCATCATATTGTTGTACAGGCTGAATCAAGGGAAGACCCAGAGTGTTTGAAATGTAAATTCAGGGAAATGTGCAACCCCCAAACAAATGTTACATTAGACAGGCATTTGTTTTACACAAGCGATCAAAAGCCAGGAGAAACTTTTGCAGCTTATATTACTGACCTGAGGAACAAAGCTAAAATGTGTAGGTTTGGTGATTTAAAAGATGAATTGATAAAGGACAGGCTTGTGTGTGGTATTAATAGTGCTGCAGTGAGAAAGATTTTGCTTCATGACAGTAATTTAATGCTGAGCAAAGCCACAGAGATTTGTTAGCTCCATGAAGTTACAGAAAGACACGTAAGTACGCTTGCAAGTGATAAGAACATGGTTTCAACAAGCTCCAGAGCAAATGTAGACACCATGCAACATGTGGCTAGCAGAAGCAGGCCTAAGCACATAGCAGCTATAACCCCTGCAAGTGTGGCAGGTAAAACCTGTAGTTTTCCAGCAAGTTTTAAGACTAGTTCAGTGAATGGGACATGCTCAGAGCAGTACATGGGTAAGTCAGCAAAACCCAAATCAAGCTTTATTGTTAAGTGTCACAATTGTGGTGCCAATCATGAGTCCAAAAGAGAAAAGTGCTTAGCATTTGGTCAGCAATGCCACAAGTATAAAAAATGGAACCATTTTCAGCAGTTTTGCAAATCAAGTAAACCTCAGACAGTTATAAAGAAGGGTCACTTAAAAAAGCAAGCTGATCATATAGAAAGCTGCAACCCTACTTTCTACATAGATGGTGTATCAGTAATTGGTGAAAAGGCTGATGCAGTAAATTTATTGGCAAAGAATGAAGTTTTTGTACTGTCCAGATCAATGGTAACTCCACCGAGCTCAAAGCAAACACTGGGTCAAAGTGTAATGTTATGTCAGCAGAGACATTTGCTAAGGTGAGAGCTGGTGAGCAACTTAATGTGGTCAGTTGTACAAAACTTGTTGCTTCTGGAGGTGAAGAAATTCAAACCAAAGGTTCTGTAGTGCTTTTATTTTATTTGACTAGGAACTGTTACAGCTTACTATTCTATGTATCCGAAGACCTGTGCAGTCATTATTGTGTCTCAGAGACAGTTTGAGAATGAATCTGCTTTCCTTTACTAAAGAAGTTCATCATATAAGCACATGTCTCAGTTTAAATTTTACTGATGCTATTTTCCCAGAGTATGCTGATGTTTTCGATGACAAGTTAGGCAAACTTCCAGTTGTGTATTCTATGAAGTTAGACCCAGAGGTCAGTCCAGTGGTCAGACCAGCAAGAAAAGTTCCAATAGCTATGCAGAATAAAGTCAAAGCTCAGATGGATAAAATGGTGCAGCAAGGTGTAATTTGTCCAGTTACAGAACCAACTGAATGGGTGTTACCCATGGTAGCAGCCCACAGAAAAGGCTCAGACAAAATCAGAATATGCATTGACCCAAGGGATTTGAACAAAGCATTAAAGAGACCACATCATTCTATGCATACAGTCGAGGAAGTTGCAGCCGTAATACCGAATGCAACTGTTTTTTCTGTCTTGATGCAAAAAGTTCATTCTGACAAGTGATGCTTGATCGCAAATCTTCACTACTGACTACTTTCAGTGCCCCATTTGGAAGATATAGATTCTTCAGGATGCCATTTGGAATAAATTCTTCAATCGAAGTCTTTCAGCGTGCAATAGAGCAAATTTTTTCAGGTTATCCTTTTGCCATAATAGTAGATGATTTATTGGTTGGAAGCAATGGTGAAGTAGAGCATGACAGAAACCTTAGGAAAGTTCTAGACAGAGCATGTGAAGTGAACTTGAAGCTCAATCCTCTGAAGCACAAATTCAAACTACCAGAAGTTACATATGTAGGTCATTTATTTACTAGCACTGGCTTGCAACCAGACCCGTCCAAGCAAGCAGCCATTCTAGAGATGCCAGCACTGGATAATGTTCAATCTCTACAACATTTTCTTGGTATGGTCAGCTATTTAGGCAAGTTTATACTAGACTTCAGTGAGTTGACAGCATCTTTGAGAGAGCTGACACACAAAAATGTTATATGGTCTTGGTTGGAACAGCACCAGAGAGCATTTGAAGACCTTAATCAGAAAATTGCCACCCCACCTACATTAAGATACTATGATGTCAATAAACCAGTAACTCTTTCTTGTGATGCTTCAAAATTTGGTCTTGGCGCAGTTATTCTTCAAGAGGTCAGACCCGCAGCCTATGCATCTAGAACTCTTACCCAAACAACAATGCAAATATGCTAAAATTGAGAAAGAACTTTTGGAATAGTATTTGCATGTTCAAAGTTTCATGATTATATTTATGGTCAAGCTATTCAGATTGAAACTGATCACCAACCCTCTAGTCACTATTTTAAAGAAGCCTATGCATTCATCTCCAGTGAGATTGCAAAGAATGATGCTCAAATTGCAAAAGTACAACTTCAAAATAGTTTATACAAAAGGCAAACTTCTTTATCTGGCTGATACCTTATCCAGATAACCTAGAAATACATAGGAACAGCTTAATGCAGAGAATTTTGACTTTGATATAATGGAAGTGTGTAATTTTTCTACCACAAAACTTGATAAGCTGAGAGATCATACACAAACTGATCCAGTTTTGCAAATGCTCAACTACTTCATTAATGTTGGATAGCCGCCAAAGCAATCTAGTGTACCGCCTGAAGTGCAAACTTATTTTCCTTACCGAGATGAGATGTTGATGGAAGATGGGATTATTTTCAAAGGTCCTAAAATTGTTGTTCTTGCTTCCTTAAAACATGAATATATTCAGATTTTTCATCGTGGTCACCCAAGGTTCCAAATCTACCAAATGAAGGGTGAGAAGACTAGTATTTTGGCCTTCTCTAGCAAAAGATATTGATAAAGTACTTTATTTTTGTTCAGTAGTAAACCGCATTTGCAAAAAGAACCACTACAGCTAACTCAAGTTCCTGAACTACCTTGGTCAACAGTAGCCACTGATATATTCAAGTGGAACAATCAGAATTACTTAGTGTTGGTAGACTCTTATTTGAACTTGTTTCAGATCAATTTACTACCTAACCTAACATCCACTGCTGTTATCACCAAGTTGAAATATAATTTTTCAGTCCATGGTAGTCCACACAAAGTTATTTCTGACAATGGTATCCAATTTACCAGTCAGTTGTTTCAGAAATTTGCAAAAGAATGAGACTTTGTACATGTTACAAGTAGTCCAGAATACCCACAGTCCAATGGACTAGTTTAATGTGCAGTAGACAGTGCAAAGCAATTACTAGAGAAGTCAAAGTGTGATAATACCAATGGCTTTTTGAATTTACTCAGTCTTAGAAACATACATATGATGAACTTCTTGGCTTGCCTGTTCAGAGACTTCTATCTAGTCAAACCAGAACAACCTTGTCTATCAGTTCCAGTTGTTGAGGCTTAAAGCAAAGAACAACAGACTAATCAAAGTTCAAATATTCAGAAAACATTCTTTCCAGAAGTCTAGCTATGATAAATCAAGCAGATTTCTTCGTCCATCGAAAGAAGGAAAGACAGTGAGGATACAAACGGTGAAAGGTTTTGACTGGATTGGTCAAGTAACAGGTATATGTGCTGAGCTGAGATCCTCCTTCGTGGAATATGAGAGTGTGGAGTACAGGAGAAATCGCAGACATCTTCTTCCTGTATTAGAATTGATATCGCAGCATTGTTCCTGTGATACAGACTTTATATCTCAGAGCAATCCAGATAATGTTCATGTTGCAGAACATGTCTTAACTCCTACTTACATTCCTGAATTCCCCAAAGTTGAACATTCAGCAGAGACAGTCCCAGTTGCTAGACCTAGTTTTAATTTCTATGTCACATGATTTGGTTGTATTTCCAGACCTAGTGTGAAATACACAGCAACCTGGGCATAATTGTCTATATGCATTTAGTTCTGTATAATTGCATGTCAATTAATGTCGTGAATAATGCATGACTCATTTCTCAAAGGGGGGATGCAGAATAGTGTGTATCTTGTACCTTTAAGAAGCATTTCCAAGGACAGCACGTAGCCTCAGTGCCATTTTGAGAGTACAGCCAGAGTGTGAGCATGTATGAGTAGGATAGTTAGTTTGTTTACAAATTTATCTAAGTTAAAGGTATTAAGCCTCAATCTTGATGTGTTTGCACATAATAAAGGTGCTTCAACAGAACCCACATATGCACATCTGTTTTGTCCTGACCAGACGAGCGACATCAGGGAAAATTAAATATTCCTGACTGAAGGGTGGGGTTGGAGTGAGGCACATTAACAGCCATTGCATGCCCTTTATATAGTATACACACAGAGTGTTATGACATCATCACTCAGCGGCACCATAAGATATAGGAAAGGGGGTTGAAAGATCACTAACTGATGTGATGGTGTTTCATGCTGAGTAAAACCTAGGTTCTTAAGTCATACAGCTTTTGGCTTGAACGTTCTGATGTCTGGAGTATTTCATCTGAAATGATCTACCTTATATTCTAGAAGTCTAGAGTGACATCTGCAACGGGGCTTAGAAAACTGAATGATTTGTTACACAGAAGAAAAATGCCTACTAACCAGATTTGCTAGCATAGTTTAAGTTGATTTGAGCTCTAACTGCTCTAACTGACCGTTGAAAACCACCAAACATCACTTTTTTTCATTACTAGGCTGACTAATTCAGTTAGCCCTAATGCAAGCTACTTAATCCAATCCACAGTTTATACTTTATGTTGTAAAAACAAACACTAGGCGGTGCTCTCTAGATTTGTGTATCAGTTAAAATATTATTCTTCATGAGGGGTAGGAGTGTGCATGAATGCAGTGATAATTGGTATTCACTGGAAAGGGGTTGATACTTCAACTTCTCAATAAATACTGTTGACCACAAGAGACAGACTTAAGAATGTGTAGTAGATAGGGTTCTTATTTTGAAGCTAGTTAGTAATGGATGTAAGATAGCATGGATGCACAGTGTGAATGTCATACTAGACAAAGTTAAAAAGACTACTAATTTGGTAAATGAGGTAATAATATGAAAGTGGTTATAAACAGAGCTTACATTCACTTTAACATCTGCAGTAGGAAATGGGGTACCTCATGTACTTGTGATAACAGAAACATTATTAGTCCAGAAACCTACTGGGAGCATGCGTAAAGCAGCTAATACTACAATCAGTAGGGATCAGTTTTGGTACTGGACATCACAAAAGGGGTACGAGGAGTGATTCTCAACTTTGAAAGAAAGTTGTAGTAGGTAGCAAAGAGATCAGTATTTCCTAAAGATCACAATAAACACTGCTTTAGAGCCAAATCAAATAAAAGGTTTGATTTGGACTTGAAGCATGCCAACTACTGAATAAAATAAATATACAAAACAAAGCAAAATAAACAAATACAAAATTAAACAATAGAAACACAATATGGATGGTAATAAAAGCAGTAGAAAACATTAAGAACTGTTGATCATAGTTAACAGTACAAGGTTGAAGCAAGTAAACATTAGAGTTGAGATTCTCAGCAGGGGAAAATTTGTCAATGGTGGTGAGAGATGAAAATGATGAGGAAGACTAGAGTTAAATGCATAAAAAACTGCTATCATAGAAACAGTAAGCTTTTGTCTGAAACATATATGTAAATGAGTAAGAATGAGAAAAAAACAGCAATTCTTAAATTGGGTAGCGTCAAAAGTTAGGAGGAAAATGAATGGCATTTATTAAATGAAAGGACACATGAAAAAATGAAGTACACAACAGAAGAAACTAAAGCAGACGAAAATAGAAAAGGCAACAAGAAAACAAATTGCCCAAATTTTAGAAAGTATATTCAGATCAATCAGACAGAAAGGGGAAAACATTTTACATACAGATGTGAGCAAAGGAAAACAAAAAAAAGTAATAATGAAGCTTAATAAAATGGAGGAGTTGGATGAGCTGTGTTGACAGGAAAATTAAAAAAATGCAATAAAAGAAATACTGGCTTTATCTGGTCAATAGAAGTGGCAGTTATAGCTTGTTTTATACAAGAAACAGTCATAGATAATCCCAAAAGACAAAACTGTATAAAGCAATCAGACTTGATTAGACACATCCTAGAACAAGGGAAAAACTAGTTATATTGATGTAAAAACTTTAGCATTTATCATGAAGGGAAACTATTGTTATTGAAAAAAGGAAAAGGGCAGAAGTTGTTTCAATTCACAAGACTTAAAGCACAACAGATGATGTAAAATGGCAACCATTCTGTAGGACCTCAGCTGCCAGAAATTAAAAAAAAAAATCACTTCTGACGTGAGTTTTGGGATATTTTGAAGTTAATAGGGTAACAGACATAAATAAGTATGAATACGCATTGTAAAAGTCATGCTAGACAAAGCTAATAAAGAGTATTGACTTGTCAAGTGAGAAAATGGCTAAGAAAGAGATTGTAATATAGATTACATGTACTTTTAGCAAAGTTTTTAACACAGCATCTCAAAAATGGAAAGTGTGTGAATTAGACTTAGAACTGGACATGGAGTGGTAGAAGTTCATTTGAGAAAGTAACACAGAGGGTGGTGGTAAATGGATTCCACTTAGATGAAAAGATAGTTACCACTGAGTACCATAACACTGGTAATCATGGCAACTGTATTTAACATATCTCAAAGTGACCTTTTTTGAAGGTATGAAAGGAAATGTATGCTTTTTTGCTGAGACAGGGCTCACACACAAGAATGTACAGAATGGATGAAAAGGAAGTGGCAGTTTGGAGGACATGCTATAACACTCAATGTGCCATTTCAAGTTTATTTTACATTTTATCTTGTTGATATATCCACATATATGGAATGATCTCTTACCTCTAATGTATCTGGCATATTAGTAATGCTAAGAGTTTTATGGTGGGCATGATGTTCTTGATCCATTAATAATACCTCAGTACAGTCCAGCTTTACATCTGATGCTAGAATCTGTTCCATCTTTTGTTCCACATTCTCATTAATAAGAGGTTTGGCATCAGGCTGTTCCATAAGAACAGAATCCACTTCTTGAAGCCTTGTGGTACTGGATTCCATATACTCCTTAATTCTTGCATTGCAGATCCTAGAATACTGCCCACAGTGATACTTCCGGCTTTTTTTCCCTCTCTGAAAACTTATTTCGTTATTATATTGGGCCATGCTTTCTTGCTCTGTTAATCCATGTGCTATTGTTTCTCTCTTTTTTTTTTTCCAAAAACATTTTTATTAAATGTTGTTAATAAATATGGACATAAAGTATTGAAAATAAACAATAGAAAACATAACTAATTACACTATATACAAACATCCATGATAAACATTTGTTTTATCCAAGAAAGGTAATCAATATTTATATAACAATCTCTCCAATTTTTGGCAGGCTAGTCTTTTGTGTGTTACATTTGGTGATCTCTGATAAATAGTTTGCATTTCTCTTTTACATACAGATTTTGCTATTGAAATAAACTCAGTAAACATAAGAGCATGCTTATTTTTCCATTTCAATGTAATTATTTTTCAAGCAATAGCTAGAATTAACCAAAGAACATGTAACTGATGTCTAGGAATTACACTTGTGGTAGGGACATTGAATAATATCAAAAAGCTAGTAATTTGACAGTTATCTGACCACAGGGCTTTTGCAAAATGTTTAAAATCACTCCAGTATTGTGTGAGAGTTCTACATTCGATGAACATATGAACCCCGTTGGCTTCAAGAATATCATCACACCTCCAGCATTTGCTTTCATTACTCTTGGTTATAAGGTCAATTATGTGTGGAGTGTAAAAGCTTCCATGAATAAATCTCCAGGTTTATAGTCTCCAATATAAAGATGATGAAGTGTTTTTTATTGAATTTAATAACTGTTTCTTATTATCGTTAAATAAAGGTTCACCATTAATCTTTATGGAATAATTCCAAAAAGCTTCGTCAAAAGAAATCAAGTCTTCTTGTAGGATTTTATTTACAAGTGATATGCTTAATTTATGTTCAATGTTCATCGAACTACACCATATGAATAGTTGTGTCAGTCTTGGTATAATATCAGTTTCCAGATTTATTGACACTCTCACTTTATTTTCAACAAACTGTCTTAAAGATTGAATACAGAGACAATTATCTTGACAGACATTATATCTGGCTAAGAGAAAGTTAATTGGTTGGATGTTCTTATTGTCTATAAATTGGTGCCAAGACTTTAGATTATTCTCTTTAAGATTCCGCATCTTATTGATATTGAAGGTATCTAGGCAATCTGGTGTATAAGCTATGGGAAATGTAATGAAAAAGGTGCTCTTTAAACTATACCTGTTGTCGATTATATTTTTGAAAATATAAAATATTTGGTTTATACCATGTGATAAGTGGCTAAATTTCTTATTATATAAGCAATATTCATGGAGTATCCAAAATATTTTGTTAATTCCAAAGGTTTCCTTAAACTGGGTTTCTGAGTTTTCAGAGGAAGTTATATATATTTCATGTAATTGTTTCCAGCTAGAGGTGTATACGGATGAAATCCAGTGTAGTATTGTGTTAATAATAACAGATCTGGAATATAATTCTATGTTGGGAAAGCCAATCCCATTACTGCCCCAGGCTCTAACATGCCATTTATAGGCTATTCATGGTTTCTTTGGGAATCATAGAAAAGTTAGTAATAGGGATTCTATTTGTTTAAATAATTTCTTAGGAGAAGGTAAAATCAATGATTGTATGTAAAATAAAATCTTGGGCAAAATAATCATTTTTATTAATGTAAGTCTGTCTTCCATGGTGAAAAACATTTTGTTCCACTTTTTAGTCAAATCACTGATACCAGTTTAGTGAAGTTAAATTTAATAGTCTCATTCCACTTATTCTTAATACTTATTCCTAGATAATCTATCATCATTTCCCAGTTGAATGTATTGTATTTTTGCAAATTGCTATTTATTTTCTTATTGATTAAAAGTGTTTTGGTTTTATTTTGATTAAAACTGAGCCCTGAGATTTTTCCAAATAGATTTATGGCATTCATGATATGTTGTAAAGAGCCTTCTATATCACTGGATGTTAGCAGAATATCATCAGCAAAAAGCTGAACTTTTGGACAGTATCCCTCATTAACTTGAAATCCTTTGATATTTGGGTTATTTGTAATAAATGAAGCAAATGTTCCACTCATAAAGTGAAAAATAGTGGGGCTAGAGGGCAACCTTGTCTAGTTCCCTTATGAATTTTTACTGAGGATGGTAGACATGAACCAATCTTAACAAATACTTTAGAATCACTATAAATATTTAATATCAGTTTAGTAAAGTTAAATTCTTTAAATATTTTTTGTAAGTATGACCAACTAAGGGAATCGAACGCCTTTTCTCTTCATTTTCTTTTTTTGATTGGTGACTGCTCCTTCTAGACATATAATAATAATCCAGATGTATTCCCACATTGAACTGTAGACTGAATAAGCCAGCTATTAGAGGCTTAAATGATATAACTCATTTTTAAATGTCTCTCACAGATGGTGTAGCTCAAATCAAATGTGGGCTAAGGCAGCTTTATACCAAAAAAGAAAATGTAGTGTTTTGGTCTGCTGTGATATTTGTAGCTCAACATCTTTCACCATCTCATCACCATGAACAATTGATGACGTGATTGTTTTATGATTTAAGTGTGTGAGGAAGAGAGTACAAAAGTATAAGAGCAGATAAGAAGGGGCAAATTTCTAGATTGTGTAAGATTTTATTGACATGGCAGGTTCAAACCAGTTGAGTTGTTTGATTACAATGCAATCATGAGTTCATGTTGACAAATATGTGGCAAATTTGGCAATTTTATGCTAGGTTAAATAATATATAAATAAATACATACAATACATGTTATTATAATAAAAACATAATTAGACTCTTGATTTAAACTTTTAAAATTAGAATTTGACATCTTAGAATGTATATTTTTGCTAACAGATGCTTCAGCTTTTCTTCTTTTTGTTAATGCGAATTTATCTAAAATTTCAATTAGTGAGTGGTTGAAGAACTATTGATTTTTATTCATAAAGTAGAAGTTCTTAAAGTCTTAAGTAAAGAAGCAATCTAAAATGTTTTATCTCATGTCATGTATTTAACTGAATGATTGGCTTCAACAATGATTTTAACTGGAAAATATTGTTTGCGTGAATTATTCTCATGTGGACCGTTGTAACTCCAAATGTAATACAGTCATTTATTTATTTACTTTCTTAACCATGGTTGGTGATGTAGTCACACAGAACCTTTTCAACCATGAACTAAGACATACAGGCAGTCCAAAAGTTAAATGAACATTGAACTATATGCAATAGTTATAATGTGATACTTGGTGGATTGAGAACTTGAGAGAGAGAGAGAGAGAATGAGAGACAGAGCAGTATCCTAAGTTATATTGCAAAGGTGGTTAAACATTCATCAGGAGTAAATGTGCATTCATGAAAAGTATAATATGTACAAATATACAAAATATTTACAGTCTTATGTTTCATAGTTGTACGACTGAAGAAGTAAAACTTAATGGGATTGAAATGTGGCTTTTACAGATTTTAACAACATATTTGACTAATAGCCACATAAAAGATTAATGAAGATGTCATACTGAAAGTTTGTTAAAAACTGGTATCCCTGATAAATTGTTAGCTGCATAACAAAGCACAGAAGGTAGTGTTAGGCTATGTCTGTCATAAAAAAGCTAGATTTACCAAAGGGGTTTCACAGCGGTAAGTGTACTTTTTAATGTTTGTGTAAATGAAGATGTAAAGAAACTAGAAGAAATAGTCCTTTTCTGCAGATGACATGAAAACATGCAACAGAGAAGATATGCAAAACAATGTGTACACTTGGAACAGTACTTTGCAAAGCTGCAGGAGTGGTCAAGTACCTGACAGTTGTTTAGATGATGCAGATACATGTAGAAAATAACCTCAAAAACTTTTGGGAAGGCATACACATTAATGGAGTTCATGGAGTGAACTCAAGAACAAAAGCAGAAATAGTCCTTAGCATTATTAGGATGTAATCTCAGTTTGAGGAGGGACCATATAGGGGTTTCATGGATAGACTGGAAGAGACCTTATCAGTGCAAACAAGGAAGTTATTATCTCATCCCTACAGGTGATTTGTAAGCTCCTGTCTTAAATAATTTGTAAGGTTTTTGAGGTTACAACTTTCCAAGGATATAGGCTTGATGCTCTCTTGAGGATGATTACCAGAAAGATACAATGTGTGCATGAGATACCATATAAGGAGAGACAAAAGGAACTAACATACCTAAGACATAAGGAGAAATGTTCAACATATGAAAGGAGCTTTTAAATATCTTAAATTCATCAATAAAGCTTGAGATGGCAACATCATAGTAGAACAATGGGAAAACTGAAAAAACAGGGAGAATGACTGTGAAAAAAAAACAAAAAAAATTCTAACTGTTAGGATCACTGATGCACAAAACAGCCTTCCACAGATGGTGACACAATCAAAAACTGGAGGAATTCAAGAGGGCATTGGGAAAACATGTTTATCTGGGAAAAAGAGAGTCAAAGAAATTGGCAGATTTTCTAATGTTTATACCAGGAGGACCAAACTTTTCTAAATGGGCATTATATTCTTTCTTTCTTTCTGTTTTCTTGTTTTACTAACACAGTTACCATGGACTGTAGACTGATTATTATATTGCTTGATGGCAGAGGGAGACAAAACATATCTAGTTTGTCCTTCAAGTGCATTTAATAGTGTACTTCATAGATTCATAGGTTAGTACATCCCCTCCACCCTTCCACCTCACCCTTTCTCCACCTCTGTTATATACTCTTGAGTGTGTTTGTGGATTCCCTTTCCAGCATCTATTTCAATAGTCCATTTCATTGCTGTACAGCTGTCTACATGAAAAAGTAGCATTGAATATAATTACTATTACAGTATATGCACATATGTCTAATGCCTGAAAAAGTGTATATTTCTTACATTTCATGTGTGTTTAAAGTATGTAATTTTATATTGTTATATTTTACATATGTTTAATTTCTTACATTGCATGTGTGTGCAGAGTAGTCCATTTTACATGTCTATGTTGCCCCTAGGCCCAGGTGGTGGTTGAAAACTGTCCATAGACCAGTTCATATATTTGGTTAATAAAGTTTAAATAATTGAGTAAATAAATAGTTGGTCCATGCAATCCTGCAAAGCCTGTGTGCCTCCTTCTACCCTGTCTGACCTTCCTTCCCAGGATGATCCCTTTACCCGTTATTGACATCACCCTGTGCAGCCATATTTTGATTCCCCTACCATCTCTTCTGAAATCTATTATTTATATTTATTAATCTGAGTGCATTTGTATAACAGGATAGTCTTCCAGGGCAAATAGCCCCTGTTCAGCAGAAGCCTGAGGAGATAAGCTACAATATTACAATAAACAGATAACGTACATTCAACTGACAATATAATATTTACATAATATGGTAAGTGAAATATTTATGATGAAAGATGTTTAGCTAATTATTTTGTTTAGTCAAAAATAAAGAATGCACCTAGAATAGAGCATTTGTGTACATGAGAATTCATAAAGAAAAAAAAAACAGTATCTGTGTGCATTTTAATACTTGTTTTGAATGGGAGGAAGGATTTTTAAAAACTGGTGAGGTACACAAGTATAGGTATGTAAGGGGACTTGAAAGATGATATTAAAGATGTAAAATGTTATAAGAAAAGTAGGATTGGGAAGATAGAGGAAAACAGTAAGTAAAGGGAAAGGATGTTTAAGACTGCAAAGATATCACTGGGAAACGTAACATTAGGAGGAACAATATGAGAGTATGTATTCTTGGAGAAAGCGAGTAGGGTTTAGCATTAGAGATGGGATACAAGTATAATAGTGCAAAGGATGAACTGATAGAATATAATGTTTACAGACAATTAATAGGTAATAGTGGTTGGAATACTGAATGCTTGCTTTCAGTATTACGAACAGCATTTTTTTTTACTTTTATATTCAGTAAGGTGTATAACATTTGTGGTTGAGTAATGCAGAAGTAAAGGTTGGTATATGGAATGGTTATTTTCAATGTGGTATAGCACATGAACATTTCCATTTGGCTATTAAAATACCTCCAGTCTATAGGAATATCCTTTCCCTTAATCCCACACACCCTACAGGTGACTATCCTCTGAAGTCCTTGCAACAGTTTGATGTCCCTTTTAATGTATGGCATTCAGGACTCCACATACACAGTATGCAAGAGGTGACCTGACCAGGAGCTGGTAGAGCAGGAGTGCTTTATTTATTTATTTGTATGTGTTAACTTGGATAGAGCACTTATACCAATGAATGTTTTCAGACTCTGCTCAGGAGCACTGTCTGCTTAAGAGATTTACTCAGAGTCACACAGCAGGCAAATGGAGGTGGAGAGAATCAAACTATAAACTACTGGATGAAGCTTGTTAGTAATTCATGGCCTTAATATTCTGTGCTGATGACCAGAAAATACAATATATTACATCTTTGCTTCTTGTGTCTGCTCTCTTCTACTCTTGGTGGTCCAGTTCAGGTGTGGCCAACACCATCAAAGTCACTTTCTGCTGTGTTGCCACTATTTGCACTCCTGTTATGAGATACTTCACACTAGAGTTGTTGTGGCCCAACTGTAGTACTTTCTGTTGGTGTACACTAGACCTCAACTGCCACCTCTTTGATGACTTGACCTGCCTGTCTAAATCCTTACTTAGACTCTTTCTCATTTCTGCACTGCTGTGACAATCTTTGTGTCATCTGCAAAGTGAATGATCCTGTTCTCTAACACCTCAGAGATGTTTGAAATAAACACAGTAATGAGTTTGGGACGAAGAACTGATCCCTTTGACACTCTACTAGTCATTTTTCTTATTCCTGATATAATCCCTGCATGCACCCTTCCCTTCAACTCTGTATCAGTCCAGTTTCTCATTTACAGTCTTACCACAAACACTCCAATTTTCCAAGCAGACAGTTGTGCAGGACAGAGCCAAAGACTTTGGTTAAGTCCAGTAAGACCTATTTACTGGTACACTCCTGTTAAGTGTTCCTGTAAACCAATTCATAAAAATAGATCATACTTTGCTGACAGCTACTTCTGGCTATGAATCCATGTTGGTTATTGTCCTAAAAATTGCCGACACTAAGAAAGAAACAACCTTTCCCTCAGTATTTGTTGGACATGACTAGCCACTGTTAGATCCTTGGAGGTTTCATTTCCCCTGTTTAGTCTGTCACTCTTGTCTTCTAGTCCGCAGACCTTTCTTGACTGCTGAATCATCTGTGGAAGATCTTGGTCAGGGAACCTGTCAGCACATTGGCTAGATGGCTGAGGACACCGGGATACCATATTTTATCCCATCTTTCGGCAGCCAGTCTCCTCTCCATCTTCTCAATCTGTATTTTTGTGTCTTTCACTGCTACCCCACCTCAGTCCTACCTTGTTCCTTGCATGGCACATATGCAGGCTAAAGTAAAGTATTCATCCATTACCCTTGCTTTTTTTACCAGTCATTTGTAATGTGCCTCCCATATTTGCTTAGCCTATGCAGATCTGTCCCTCCCTTCCTCCATTTTGTTTTATGTTAAAAAAGACATTACTTTCTTTCTTGCCCCTTCTACTTACCTCATTGTAGTTTGTGCCAACAGTGCCCTCACTATCTGTGTTGCCTTTCTGCTTACCTCTTCGTAATTTATCCAGCCTTTCATTTCCAACATTTGTACACACTTTCTTTAGCCCCAGTAACCACATGACATTCAAATGTAGACACATTGATCTTTTCATCTTAACATAATCCACTGCCTAAAATCTCATACTATCTTCTTTGTTTTTTATTCTTACTGTTCTGACCTGGTCTAAATCACACTGTTGTCTGATTTTCAGTCTCCATTTGATGAAAGTAGCCAGCAGAGCATATCTGATTTCTAAGCTAGTCATAAAATTTAGGATTGCATGGTACGAAAAACCTAAAATACAGAGAGAAAGGCATGACTTGCCCTTCAGTATAAATACTAACCCCTGGTAAGTCTGCCATATATGGCTCAGCAGGTACCAAGAAAAAATGACCTGTAGTCATGTCAGCAGATTCGCCTCACAGCAAGAGGTTCTCCGGTTCGATCCTCGGCTGGGGTGCCTTCTGTGCGGAGTCTGCATGTGCTCCCTGTGGTTGTGTGGGTTTCCTCTGGGTGCTCCAGTTTCCTCCCACATCCCAAAGACATGCTGTAGGTGGATTGGACACTCTAAATTGGCCCTAGGTGTGAGTATGTTTGTGTGTGTGTGCCTTCTGTGGAAGGTTGGGCGCCAGGCTGGCAACTTAACACCGTAAAACTCCACTGTCAATCATGAACGGACAGGTGATCCGCTGTGGCAACCCCTAACCGGGAAAAAGCCGAAAGAAGAAGAAGTCATGTCAGCAGATTCTTACTGGAAACACAATTTAGTGAATGCCTAAGGCTTCTGTGCTTTTCCTTGAGTGCACTGTCTTGCTTGCTATGTTTATTTCATTTTGTTGAGATGTTAGTTACAGTGAGCCCAAATCCCTTTTTTAAGGAAGATGTGAAGCTAAACATATCCCTAACGGGTAACTGGTTATCAAGAGAATATAATTTATAATACAACAGATGTTACTGCCTTACATACATAGAATAATTTTGTTATAGAAAATAAATAAGCAGATATACATACAGAAGAACTGAGTTCACTGTCACTATAACCTAGTAGTGAACATTTTGAAGTTAGAACTAGAATTAATACATTGCAACACTCAGACAATAAGCATGCATGAATGTACCATAATAAAATGCTCAACATAGTTTAATAAAAATGAGACAATGTAATGCTTTATATTGAGATACATTATATTAGCCTGCGTTTTTGTCCTCTAATGTATCTGTCTTATGAAGGATGTGATTGACCAAGGGATGATGGTATCTCATATCTCATAAACAAACATCAAAAAACTTATTTCCAATTATATCTACATATCAATTACAATTAGAAGATCGAAAGAAAAGAAGCCATTCAGGACACTGAGATCTGGAATCTCACTACTATTTAAAAGTTATGCATACCTGCAAGCTGTAATTCTATCTACTGTATGGGACCTGTATGATGGAACAGTCAACCATCCACCATGAATGGGTATACAGGCATGTCATAGTTAAAACAGGGGCGCTTTTCGGCTTGCAAAATAGGTTTGCATGCTGATGCAAAGGTAGGGTAGGCTATGCTGATTACAATTTCAGCTTTACGGCATGGCACACATCTGGTGTAAAACAAAATTAATGCAGTGTGATCTGTTAAGTACTGCTACATGTCTGCTATATGTCTGGATACAGGATCTGTACCAAATAAAAACTCTTGTAGGTTCATCTACAGAAGTGGTGCACTGTATAATTTTGTTTTGCGTCTGTGGTCCAGCTAATGTCTCAAATGGTCATATGCAGCCTGCATACTAACTCTAATAACAATCATTGAATCAAACTGACTATACAGGATACTGGACTAGTTTGGGAGGCTGTCTTTTGCACTTGGGAGGGCTGTTGTCAGCAGATGTGTGTACTCTGAGGAGGCTGCTGTCTTTGAAGCAGCATTAAAGTATGAGAGGGGGAGTTATGTATAGAATATTATATACATAATATATGAATAAAACAATGAAAAAAATAATTTCACCTGAACAAAACATTTTCAAATGATTTAACTGGTGAACCTACTAGGCACAAACCTCTTTCTAGAGGAGACCAGGGACCACAATCTGGTTAATTGACTTGCTCAGAGTATGTTAATCTTTAAAGATGGACTTTCATTTTAATACTCTTTTGTTTAGTTACCGTCTGCCGCCTTTGGCTGTATGTTAACAGAAACAAAAATCAAGCTTAGCATAATGATTACTAAATTAAATCACAACGAAGTAATGAAATAAAACTGATTTACGAAAACCAGCAACTTCCAAGAAGGTGATACATTTCATTAGAAACTGAGTACAAGATACGGAGGTGGAGATTCATTTGGAGACAGAAAGGATGACTCAGAGGAAATGAACGGGCACAGGCTTTTAGAGAGAGAGAAAGACAGAGAAAAGAGAGAGAGATACACAGAAGAGTCAGGTGGGGAAGTACTGGATTAAGTAATACATGGGGAATTCCAGAAGCTATGGGACAGGCAACCTGAGATGTGTGTGGAGTAAGAGTATACAGGCTGTCGGTTGGCTGGGAGTGGCAGCTCATCATATGTTCTGTGAAATGAGCAGAATAGGTGTGCCAGTCACTGTTAGTTCAATCAGTTTCTGTGGTTTTAGATTCTTGGACTAATTAGCATTTAGATACTTTGGAAGGTTTCTGGTTCCTGCCTTCTACATTCATATGATGGGATTATGATTTATTCTACTGAAAATATTGAAATTCTACTTTTTTTTTACTTTGCGGTTTTAGATTCTTAGATTAATTAGCATTTAGAAACTGAGGAAGATTTGTGGTTCCTCTCTTCTTCATTCACATGATGGTATTATTATTTATTCTACTGAAAATATTGAAATTCTCTTTATTTTAGTTTTTTTAATAATTATATTGTGCCACTTTATTCTTGTTCTTTTTCCAGGTAAAATGTAATGCTCTTCCAACTAGTCAGAGTTGTGATACTTCTGAAAATAGTTCAGACCTGTTTTTGCCAGATCAGGGACCACTGATCTCATAAAAACAAGACAGTTTCATTATAGCAACCAGCAATATTGTCTGATATATATATATATATATATATATATATATATATATATGTGTGTGTGTGTGTGTGTGTGTGTGTGTGTGTGTATATATATATATATATATATATATATATATATATATATATATATATATATACTGTATATGTGAATATATTTAAACACACACACACACACACACACACACACACACACACACACACACACATTTTTTTACTTGAGGAAAGAAGAGAGAAATAAGTAGATACATAAGATTGTAAATCTCTACAGGGTTTTGTGCAGTTAGGATATAACTTCAAGAAAGCTTTCTTCAGTGCCTTTTAAATTTAGTTGCTCAGCAATTCAGATTTTCTATGGGTTGAACTGTGGTTCCATAAGGTGTCCATCTACAGCACTATTGCCTGCTGGTGGTAAGAATATTCAGTTCATAAGCAGCCATGCCCATGTTTATGAATCACTATCAGAAGACTACTGCTATGCAACAGTATTCTTTCTTACATGGGAAGGCTCAGTTAATGCATTTCATCTAAGCTTATACTACAGTCTGTAGTTCAGCCAGAATGTTACATGTAGTACAGCACTATACACATAGTTTGGGATGCTTCATAAATCCTAGACTAGAGCTGAAGATACATAAAAGAGACCAAAACCATAGCTGTAAATTAAATGTGTGCAAAAAGTAATTTATTTCTTTTTATTTTTCATCATATTTTTCCTCAGATGTACTTTCCTTCTTGTGATAATTTATACATGCTTTATGCTTAGAATACTATACTCTGTAAGAAACAAAGACTGGGCTTCAGAAAGGGTGCAGACATGGTTACAGCCATCCAACCTCTACTTACTGTATGTGCACGACCAGCCCTGATGCTCATTATGATTGAATTGTGATGGAAATCAGTGTGATGAAGTGGGCTGATTGTGTACAGCTGCAGCAGGGACTGTGAGATGAGTCTGTTTAACTACAGTGTGGCTGTAAGGAAATACAAGCACCAGCAGTGCTCATTGGTTGTGCCCACATCTTGATGATCTGCACGATCCTGTGAGTAAGATAGTGGCAAGAAGGAGAAGTTATGTGGCAACAATCATGCATGCTGGTCTATTGTTTGACAAAAACTAAATGTGAGAAATGGGAAGTCGTGAAAAGCGGAAGTATGCAGATAGTTGAACATAATATAAACAATTACAAAATAAACAAAATGGAAGTGGAGAAAGAGAGACATTTTTTTTGGGGGGGCTCAGCTGCCTATTTTATATAGATAGGTATATAGCTATATCTATCTATCTATCTATCTATCTATATCTATCTATATCTATCTATCTATCTATCTATATATATATATATATATATATATATATATATATATATGGTAATCTGAAGAAGAGGAGAAGATAGTAAGGGAAGTAAGAGAAAGGTAATAGGCTTAGGGTAGATAGTAGGGGCACACAGATAGACATAGAAGACAGACAAGACCGACACAAAGAGACATTGAGGAGCTCTCTGATTATGTGGCTGGGGCAGGCAGGACCCTGACCTTAGCTGCATGGCATCCTACCTTGATGCCAAAGAACATGTTAAAGATAGATAAGATGATCATTTAATAATTGGCTTTAAATATTTCATTGGGGATCGGGATCCAGAATTGTCTGTGGATGACATTATGGACAATACACCACGTTTGCTTCAGGGATTTGCTTGTACTTGTCACCCCTGATTGCCTTTTTAGGCAAGGCTCAAATTTCTAAACCTACCACCCTAGAACACAAAAAAAAAAAAAAAAGGGTAATGCTGGGCCAGAGAAGCCAATCTCCTAAAAATCAAAATGCAAGGACCTTCCTCTCAGTATGGAACATGGATCGACATCGAGACATGTTCCAGACAGAAAGCTCCTGAGAGGCTCCCAGCGCCACCCCAGCAGCTCAGGGTGTGGCTATACCATATAATCCCCCGCCCCAAATAAGATACAATATGTTGAGGGGGTATCATATATATTCATCATACAAAACACTAGAGGGATAAAATGTATCACCAAACACCATCATACTAGGTGACTTCAATTACCTCCTAATATAGACTGGAAGCCACTAAGCCCCAAGCCAACCCTCAGCCCAAAATAAACCTAAAAAAAATGGACATGCCACAGTCTCACCCCCACAACAAATAGAGACATACTAATCATCACATCATCACATCATCACAACATGGGTTCAAACACCTCCCACCCACCTCACCAGAGAGATCAGACCACAAGACTACCCTAATCTAATCTCTGTCCTCCCTCCCCCCCAAATAAAAAGAAATAAAAAAGAAGAACTTCAAACTTAAAAGCTAGTCCACTCAAACAACTTGGTCTCACTTCCTTGGACCCTTTAAGGCCCCCGAAAGCCAGCGGAAAAAATCCACTAGTCAAATGCTCCTTGCAATGGATCCTGCACAGATGCCTCAACTAAGCATGACTGCAAAAAGGCAAAGCAAACAAAGACTCTTTTCCCCAGCAAACAAACTCTACAAAAAAAAGGGAAGCTACAACAGGGAGAAAAAAATTAAAAAAAGGTTCAAAGGTTATTCACAATAAGTAAAAACTAAGAGCTCTAAAAAAATCATCCAAAGCAAAAATTCTTTCACAGAAAATCCCAAAGACTCAAAAAGACAATCATAAGGCCTTACTCCCAGATATGCTCAGAGCTAGTTCAAAAATGATGAAGATTTACTGATCCTACAGACATTGCCAACATACTGGCTGACAGGTTCAGTGCAAACCTCCCCCCCCTCCCCCTGATATCTATACCCAAACGATACAGCCCCCCCAAACATCCCAGCCAAGAATCCAGCTGCTCTCCAGTCAGCAAAAACACAGGAATGGGACACCTGATGGTCCGACCCTCTGTGTGCTCCATGAACTCATCCATGACAACTAGATAGAATTAAACCACAGCTAGGTTTGACGTTTAATCAAAGTCTGTACCCTGCAACTGTGGTACCACTTAACTGCTGCACTGGTGTACCACTTCACAAAATCAATTGCCTCCTGGACCCTTGATTACAAGCCATTGCAAAGCCAAAGACAATCATAATGGACCATGGAGATAAGAACATACCTATAATATAAGACAATCCAACCCAGTTTTGCTTTGGTTGGTTTTTTGCAATGTTTGTCAACGCCAAAGGCTTTTTGCCTTAGTTTTCTTTTTTTCACAGTCACCAAAGCCATTGATGAGTGAGGGGACAGCAGTCCATACAGCCTCGATACAATACCCACTGCCTTCCCATTTCGATACCATCACAAAAAATCATTGCTTTAAATGTTAAATGTCAACCAACAGCATACATTGCAAGGCTGACAACTGGCTGGAACCAGGCTGAGAGTCAGACTCAAAGGGTGTCACAGCCTGTCACCAGCAGGGCACAGTCCTGGCCCACTTGTGTCCCACAGGGCTCAGTCCTACTTTTTCCACTCTTTGCATTCGAGTACAAGCAAACACAACTGCAAACTGGGGAGATGAAGTAGAAAACACATAGAAACACAGATATCCTTCAGATAGTAGAAAACAGAAACGAAGAAGACACCTTCAGAAGAACGACCAAAGTTAAAATAGAGCCACCAAGAACCACGCCCAAAGTTAAATGCCAAAAAGTTACCCTAGCTACCAAATACCCTTCAATCCATATAGGTAGCACAGAAGAAGCAATCAGGTAATCTAGGGACCTAGACTGAGGTCAGTCGGTCAGGGTGTAGTGGGTAGTTCGTCATTCACCACCCATGTTGCTAAATAAATCATGGAGGGAGTTCACTACATTGCCCACCTTCATGAAGGAGGATTCTCATCCATCACTCATCAGATGATTGAGTGAGTACTCCCATCCATCAGACCAATGATTGAGTACAATGCCCCATTCGGATGTATCTGACAAAATTTGTCACAGCTGGAGGATAAAAGAAAAAATCCAATCTATAAAGGGCTGCCGGTCTCAAGAAAAAGTGCTCCAGCTATCATTGCACGCTTGCTCAGAGGCTCAAGTCAGCTAATAATGCTCACATCCAGCCTCCAGATACCCAGAATACATGTCACATCAAAACCTCAGATGCCAACATGTGGACAAGGGCGGGAGATTCTAAACTGAAAGACGCTATTAAACTAAACTTTGACACGGAGATCTATCACCCATGCTGAGGCTGCTAATAGGAATCCCACTACATCCAAGGCTATGCTGTGAAGAATTGTTCAATGGATGTGAGGCAGAGCACTGGCTGGCCTTGTTCAAGATGAGAGATTACCAATGTTTGGGAGGACCCCAGTGATAAAATAAGGATTAGTTCTAATACCATAGGAGTGGCGGCGCCGCCACATAATGGTGGAGGCACTAAAATATCCCTAGGGCTGATAGCCTAAATGAACTCATGCTAGGCTTATATATGCCTCTGCACCCTAGCCTATAAGGGAGGTGCTGACACATTCAGTAATGGGGAAGACAATGGAGAAGGAAACATCAGACATCCAAAGGAAAGACAATGTTGACTAGGAGGATTGGACAATAAACTGGAGTTGGCATTGACACAAAAGGGAGGAGGAACACTGGGATGAGAAATGGGTAGAATACACAGCTGCACTCCCTGTCAGCTGTGATCCATTGGGAGTTTATTCCCCACTTAGGGATCGCTCTTCACTGGGCCCTTGCTCTGATGGTAAATACAGTGTGCAGAGCAGCAATGTGACTCAATGAGTCACCATAGGAGGGTGTTTAAGTATTCAGTTCAGGCATCTAGCCACCTATCAGGAAGGCCTCTGCTTCTGCCCACTGATGGCAGGTGGCCTATATGTCAAATCCACTCTCACAGCTTCCATCAGATGCTATAAAATTGCCTTCCTTAACAGGGCCAGTGGCAGTGGATGCTGCAGGTGCTGCTGAGGGTCAGGAGGTGAGAGCAACAGCTGAGGACACTGATACCTATGGTATCGGTGATGGCAGTGCACTAACCACAGGTGGTGGGATGACATACCTCTCAACCAGCTGACACTGAAAATAGGAAAGAAGGCTCTAGAAAAATGGGAACATCCAGCTAAAAGTATGGACATCTAAGCATTAAATCTGAATAACAAATAGTACATATCTCTTCCTGCTTCCAGTAGGAATATGGGATACTACTCAGAAATAACTTTTAAAAATCAGAGAGTGATAAAAATGATGGAAAAATATATGCACATTATCAAGGTGACAATGTAAAATGTGAAGACTTTAAGAAATTGTATTGCAAAATTCTACCACACAAGATCCTTTATTTTTGCTTAAGAAAAGGGGAGATATAAGACGTGTGTCATCTTTTTTAAATTATTGTTGCTACAAGTATGTTGATCCTGTAGTCTGGTTTTCTGTGTGCCACACAGTTTCAAAAATCACATGTGATGTGGAGGATTCAGAAAATTATATGAAAGGGTAAATCAAGCATGAATGTAGGGACACATCTCCAAAAATAGGGGCATTCTGTGCATAGGAAAGTTCATCTAAAATAGGGACAGTTGAGAGGTCATGGTGATACACCTAGGTGATGACAGGGGTGCTGGTCTGGATGCTGCAGCATGTAAATGTGAAATAAATGGAGAGAAACAAAATAAAAAAAAATAACTGCATGCATATAACAGAAAGGTTATGGAGAAAGAGGTTGGGGGAGAGAAAAGTACAAACATAGTAAAAAAAATGAGGTAAAACAATACCCGAGTCTTACTATTTCACATTGAATATAATGCAATGGTCTTGAAACACCAACTCCATTACAATAATAATGGGACAGAAAGCAACCTATGGGGGGCTTGAACCCACAGTGGCAACATAAAAAGGTAATTCACTTACAGGTTGAACTACATCAGTAGTCTAAGAAAAGCCTGTGGTGAAATACACACTAATGGTGTGAGTCACACACTTGCAGAATGAGAGACAGCATGCAGCTGTCGGCAGTGTGTACATCATTGTTATGGATATACTTTACCCGGCACTCCCTCAAATGCAAAGGCCTCCTCCTGTGCAGCTATTCATTCCCTGTAATCTATTTAGGCTTAAGGAGAAAGAAATGGGAATCGGGCATTTTTATAGCAAACGATGGCAACTTGCATGTGGAAATTAACCATTGATGGATTACTTACAGTACATAGATGACGACTGCTCCATCACATCAGCCTCCGGTCTTTCCAGGAAGAGTAGGATTTCTCCTTTTCAGATTATTGTAATGGCAGCAGCACTGCTAACCATTTATTTTACTTTTTTATTTATTTATTTATATTTGTTGACTAGGTAGGTGGACTGGTCAATTGGCCCTTTTCAGCTGTTACCTGGGTACAGTGTTACAGGATTTACAGTAGATATAATAATGCGATACAAGCAAATTACATATCACTTTAAGAGAAAACAGAAATATTATTATACTACAAAACACTGAAAACAAGAAAGGAAATATATATATATATATATATATATATATATATATATATATATATATATATATATATTAGTTAGAAGATTTTATACATGGGAGGAATAAGTTTAGTTATAAGCAATGTTATTAAACTACATAGAAGTTTAGTGAGGTTATGTTCCTTAACCAGTATCATGGAAGCATGAGCATTTGGCTTCCTGAAATGGGCAGGATTTTGTTTTTTTTCAATGCTTCTACTTTACCAGTGCACTTAATATCATTTGATAGATGGTTCACTCTTGAGAAGGCTTTTTCACCTATGGCCAGTTTGTATTTGATTTTGAAAGGGTGAGAAATTTTTTTTGGCTGTTCCTAAGGTTGTAGTTTTGGTTTCGCAGTTGTAATTTCCTTTTGAGAGGAGGGCAGTATCCTGTTTAAAGAATTTTGAAGATTAGTGTTCCGAGAAGGCATTGGAAGTTAAGTGCATCTCACGAAGTACATCACAATGGTGTTTTCTTTGGTCAGATAGGAGAACAAATCTGCAGATCTTTAACTCGGTTGACTGTAGCATTTGGCAGTTATAAGAGGAGTGCATTCTGAGTGGTGGTACAGCATATTATGTTCTGGGAAAGAGAATATTTTTGGCACTTGATTTCTGGGTAGTTGAAAATAATATGTGGGAAATTCTGTAACCTATTTTTAATTGTGAAAGCATTTTGCCAGTAATTTTCTTGGTGTGATTGTTAATGTTAAGAAGAGGGTATGCCAGCGACAAGTATGACCTCTTGTGCAAGGCTGTCCCATGTCTCTGCCTTATATTGAGGCCCTTGCTAATCTTCCTTAAGAAGCCTTGGCCCATATTGATTGCGGAAGAAGTGGAGGAAAGATTTTTTGTCTCCTCAGGACACTACCTTTAAGTTCAAAACTCTCCATCAGAAGCCACAGTTCTCACTACAATCTTTTGCAGAGAAAAATGAATTATGAAATGTTTCTCATACGCTAATGGTCATTCAGTGAGATTCAGCTCATTTGTGTGATCAGTGGTGGAACAACCAAATATAAGTGGTGTATGATAGTGCTTGAACATAGCAGTTTGAGATATGTAACTCAGCAGCACAGCTTCTTCGTATATGGTGGTAGTGAGCTATGCATTACAGCAACTCCATTCTCAGTACATTTTGTCTTAAATTACAGATAGCCTCCTAGAGGCATTAGTTGAACCTTGCACACATGGGGCTGCCTGCAGATCCCCAGGCACGTACATGACACTGCAGGGAAGGCAGCACAAAGCTTAGCCAATGTGAACATTGCTATAACCTGCAATTCAGAATCTTGTGTGTATTGAGCTCTTATTTACATAATCATTGTACCAGACACTCAAGTTAGTGTGCTACTAGCATGAGGGAAAACACTTATCCTCATTGCACTACGGAAGAAGCTATGCAGCACCATCTGTTCACTGAGTTTAAGAAATCTTTAACTTACATCACCTGCTTAACCTCTAACTGTGGATTGATGATGCACACAGCTGAGGCTTGAAGTTGTATTTAGAGTATGTTGGAAATGCACACCAACTATTGCAGTGACAACCCCTATTGTTTTTCTCAATTTGCACAGCATGAACTCCAGGAATCAGTGGAAGTCAATTCTATGACGTGTGGAGCTCTGCACTATTTGTACATTTCTGAATCACTCTACAATCTTGAACTACCTCATTTGCATACATCGAAACACTCATTTTAATGATATTCCACGTGTCTAAGTCATTATGCAGATATTAGCATACATCATACCCAGCTATGCTTTTTTTCAGTTGCCAACCAAGGCACCTTGGATTCCAGAAATGAAGCATCAACACAGTCCAGGCATAAAAAATGTATTCAAGTAAATGACAACACCACAAGGAATAACACCACATTAACGCTTTTCACCAATATTACGTTTTCGTCACAAACTTCTTCAGATGTGGACTCCCTACCTGATCATTCCCATTTTATCTTACCCCACCAATATACTTAATTGGATAACATAATTAATACATACATAAAAACAACTATTTTAACAACTATTTTATGAACTATTTCATGTTTTAAAATTTTTTGTAGTACAATAAGCTTTTAAATTTTTAATAATTTCTGTAGAAAGGAATTTTCTATTTATTAATTTGTATGAAGAGAACATGAGCTTTTCTTTGGTTATGTCAAGTCTTTCAAAGGCATTTTTATGTATGTATTCATTAAATTATCCAATTAAGTATATTGGTGGGGTAATATAAAAGGGGAATGATCAGGTAGGGAGTCCACATCTGAAGAAGTTTGTGATGAAAATGTAATATTGGTGAAAAGTGTTAATGTAGTGTTAGGCCTTGTGGTGTTGTCATTAACTTGAATAAACTTTTTATGCCTGGACTGTGTTGGTGCTTCATTTCTGGAATCCAAGGTGCCTTGGTTGTGGATTTGTTTTGCTGTGGTTACCTGGACTGGCTTTGGATTTTTAAAGTTTTTTTCAGTTGCTGCTACTGTTATGTGTGTGTCTCTGAAATGCACACACCTTGCTTTGGGATTCTTGTTGCACAAATTCACTTAGCACTATGACGTAAAGATTTCTGAATCTCAGCTAAAGTCTAAGCTTCTTTCCTCAGGTCAGTTCAGACAGCAGAGAACCACCTGAAAGGCTATCAGCTTTGTTTTAGAAGACAGTTGAACTATTACTCCTTATATTTTGTATGCTTTTTGATAATCACATTGGTCTCACAAGATTTTGTTCAGCATTTTTGTCTGTCCTTGTCTACCATAGCAGTCAAACTGAATTGTACAAATTAAGTTGTAATGTTGGGGAATTGTTCTAATTTTCATTTGATAATTTCTAGATTTTATATCTTCCTACAATGACAAGGTAAGTAGTATGTATTTGTCTGTAATACTGCCCATACAACTGCACATTGTCAAAAATTAGTTGGCCAGCTGGTAAAACATATGTTTGTATTTCATAGGTTCATAGGTTCATACTAGGCTATCTGCCCTAGGGCATTTATAAGCCTAGCCAGAATGTGTTTGGCTTTTGCCACCCATTTTAAATTTATTTTGCTATGCCCTTTTTCGAGGTTGGTATACTGTGCCTCTGTCTAACAGTGACACAGAAGTGATACCCGGGGTAAACCTATGATCTCCCATCCACTCATCAAGATTCCTCTTAAAGAGAGTCAATGAGGGACTCTGCCTAACCTGGACTGGGATTTTATTCCAGAGTGAAGGGAGCCTCTGGGTTATGAATCTGTCCCTCCAGCATGTCCTGTTTATTTCAGTGCTGAGGTTCAAGTCTCTCGAGTGCGTAGCTCGATGGGATTTGGATTTTCTGATCTGCAGCATGTCCATTAATTCCGGGTTGGACATGGCTTTATATGTTAGGCACAGATCGCCTTTGAACAGGCAGTATGCCACTGAGTAGAGCTGGAGTTTCTTTAACCGGGCAGCATATGGCATCTGTTTGAGCCCTTTGATCCTCTTGGTGAGGTACTTTTGGGGTCTTTCCAGTTGCTGCAGGTGTCTGGTAAGGTACATCCCAAAAGGGGCATTGTACTCAATTATGGGCCTGATGAGGGATGACTAAAGAGGCACGATGACCTCCCCTGATCTAGATGTGAATCCCTTCATGATTAGGTGGGCTATATAAAATGTTTTTCTAACCACTTTGGCCACGTGGTTGTCAAATGAGAGATTGCTATCAACTTGGGTCCCCAGGTCCCTAATTACTTCTTCTGTACTTAATGGATTACCACCTATGTGGTAATTTGTGGGCACTTTGTTGTTGCCAAAGGGGATGACTATACACTTTTTGGAATTTAGCTTGAGGTCATGGCTCTGGCACCAGTTGTCTCTTTCTATGAGGCCCTTTTGGAGGATGCTTGTGTCGGCCGGAGAGTCGATTATGGCGCCCAGTTTGCAGTCATCTGCGAACTTGGTCAGCCACAGTCCTTCCATGTTGGCCTGTACCTCTGAGAAATATATACTGAACAAGAGAGGTCCCAGGACTGAGCCTTGTGGGACACCACTTGTAACTGGTTTGGAGTGTGACATGGCTCCAGCAATTCTAACCATGTGGGTTCTGTCCTTGAGCCAGTTTGCAATCCATCTAGTGACATAGGGGTTTATATTTTAGCTGGTGAGCTTATCTATAATGCCTGAGTGGGGTATTGTATCGAAGGCTTTTGCGAGGTCCAGGTAGGCTGTGTGGACCACCTTCCTCTCGTCAATGGCCTTGGTGACTGTTTCAAAGAACTCAACCAGGTTTAAGAGGCAGGATCTGCCCTTAACAAAGCCGAACTGGGTAGGATCCAGTGTCTGTAGGTCCTCAATATCTTTATTTATGAGGTCCATGATGATCCTTTCCATAGCTTGTAAGTCATTATCAGGTACACACATGGAAGGTAGTGAGTTCAGTTGGCAGTGACTAAAAGGAAGAGACTAGGAGTAAGGAAAAATTATTGGGTATTGTGTTCATTCTAGATTATGTTGCTGCAAAGCCAGAAAACTGAGTACTGACTGTAACACCTGTTCAATGTCATTACTGTAGTAATCTATCTATCTATCTATCTATCTATCTATCTATCTATCTATCTATCTATCTATCTATCTATCTGTCTGTCTGTCTGTCTGTGTGTCTGTCTATCTATCTATCTATCTATCTATCTGTCTGTGTGTCTGTCTATCTATCTATCTGTCTATCTATCTATCTATCTATCTATCTATCTATCTATCTGTCTGTCTGTCTGTCTGTCTATCTATCTATCTATCTATCTATCTATCTATCTATCTATCTATCTATCTATCTATCTATATAGCTATCTATCTAGCTATCTATCCATCTGTCTATCTATCCATCCTTTGTTAGCCAGGCAAGTCCCATTAGTGACCTCTTTCAGGGGAAGTGTGAGGTAGTATCTATACTGACTAGGTGAAATTTGACCAGGATACCAGGGAGATTCCCCTAGTCTTTATGATTAGTGAAGCAGGATAATTTAGTTCCATCTGACCTATCATTAACTCGAGATGATGGGACTTCAGTTTAATGCCTCACGCTGACTGACAGTTGGTAGGAGATGGGAAGTTCAGCTTAAGTTATTGACATTTGAATACAAGGTACCACACAATATTGCAGACAATATATATTCATCACTGTGAGCTTAGAAGAGAGATCCTCTTGAGAACTTGTTATAAAGGTTCTGGTTGTGGAAGACACCGGAAGTTACTATATCAGATATTATACAGAAGAAAACTTTATCCCTTATCCCCTACTGAAGGACACTACACCCCAATGAAGAAGTAAAAGGCAATAGTTCCCCACCATTCCCATTAACCAAAATGAGAGAAATATTGTACCTACTTTGAAACAAATAAAAGCCCACCATTTTAATTACTGCCAAGTGGAGAAACAAATATAAATCAAACTTAAAGTAAAAATAACCCTCTGATAATAACTAGTTAATAGAAAAAATTAGATGTGTGGTTAATTTGTTTCTAATACAAACCTTCCATTTAGTTCTCTAAGGGGCTGCAGTTTTATGAAAAGCATGAGCCAGATTGAGTGGCACAGACAACATATTAGTGTATTACAAGTGAGCTTGCACATTCATGAACATGCACAGTACATAAAGGCATCTCCCCTGAATGAGTGCACAGAGACGGAAACAGTAAGGGGTATAAAGAATACAGTGGTAATATTTAACAAAATTAAGTCATTTATTTTTTAAAATCATGCCACTCTTATATTGTCATGTACCATGGAAGCATTGTAGCTATTTGATATATTTACGCATGATGGGGGCCCTTATTTGATTACTTGGTCTATACTATCTTGCCTAACCAGCACCCTCACACAGTAGGCAACATATATCCATATCCCATATCCTGCTATAGTGTATTACCGCAATATAAAAGGTGATATCCTAACAGATAATTCTTAAGGCATGCAGTTTGGTAATACCCAAAATGTGAAAGATAACAAGTGTATTCACACAGTATTTTTCATACATTACATACCAATGTGCTTTACACACACACACACACACACACACACACACACACACACACACACACACACACACGCACACACACGCACACACACACACACACACACACACACACACACACACACACACACACACACACACACACACACACAGACACACACACACACACACACACACACACACACACACACACACGCACACACACACACACACACACACACACACACACACACACACACACATACACATCCACACACAAGTTAAACTGTAAATAAAGTAACTAAATGTGTCATATTAGCCATTGTGCATTTTAACTTGCCCGCATAGTCTAGAAACTGCTTGTATCCATTTTATATCGAAGGTCATGGTGAACAAGACAAGAATAAACCCACTTTGCTCTTTGTTATGGAAAGCTTACCTATTTTTCTGTCCTTAGACGGACTTTCCTACCCATGGTTATGACAGTTGATGCCATGGCAACATAAAATGTGCTGTAAGAAGTCCAGTGACTGAGGAACAATATATAATAGAGATGGAAATAGTAGCCCACACAGAGGAAGAAAGGAAGATTTCCGAGAACCAGTTGTTGGCTGCATGGACCATGTTACTACTTGGTCGAGAATTTGTGGGAGTGAAATACTGGCAAGATGACTGAAGAAGGGGAACTGAATTACTGTGAGAAAATGAACTCCTTCAGGCTGGAAGTAGGTGCTTTACCTGTGACCACTGAGACTTGAGTGATGGAAAAACAGTTCACCAATCTCAACTGATTCTATTTGGCAGGACAGAAACACACATGCACAAACACCTCATGTGATTGTATCTGCCCTCCCCACACTCTTTACTTATATGTGCCATCTCCATGCCATGGTCACATAACAGTGGATAAATGAAAAAATCTTCAATGTAGCACACAACAGTCTCTCACAGACAGTGATACTATACTACATATAATACAGTATGAATAGCTCCAAGGAATAATGCAATCAATAAAGTGTGATTGGAAAGCAAGAAGCTGACTAAATTCAATTTAATAAAATGGTAAGGAAGTCAAAGCAAACAGCTTCTGTCAGTGTACATTGGACCAGGGACCCACAATTCAGGTTGCAGAGGATCTCCTTGTCTGGCAGTCAGTACATGTTTTTACAAATTTGCACTTTAGTGTAATGTTATTAAAATATCCTACACAGAGAAGACACCTGCACTGCCTTGCAGGAGTTTGAGCTCTAATTCTTTACTCGTTCATTCTGTAGGTATAGTAGTAGTGGATCTCATGACTTCAAGTCATATTTTCAAGGAACCCTCTTATGGTGATATGTTCAAAAAATTTCAAACAAAGTATAATTTTAAAGGCAGAATGGAATTGTTGTTTTTGTATTTATTGTAAGTAGACATTTATGAATTCATTAACTCGCTAGATGAGCTGGTCTTCATTAGTCAAGTGGGTTGGCTGGTTTGTGTGTACTTCTTAGCCATGATACAGATCAACTATGCTTCTGAAGACTGTTGTTGTTGTTGGTCTTTCGGCTTTTCCTGGTTAGGGGTCGCCACAGTGGAACTCCGGTCTGCTAATGATTGGCTGTAGATTTTCACAAACACCGAGGTGCCAGCTCAATGTCCAACCTTTAACAAAGGCACGCCCATTTACGCATGTCTTTCGAATGCCCACCCAACTGCGGGGAGGACATGCAGACTCCACACAGAAGGCACTCCCCGCACTCCAGCCAAGAATCAAACTGGAGAACCTCTTGCTGCGAGGCAACAATGCTACCGCTACACCACCGTGGATGTACACGCTTCTGAAGACTGTAATTCTTAGAATTAACACATAATAATATATAAAAACTATGCATTAGCAATAAAGAGAAATATGGTTATTTGCAATACATAAATTCTCTTCAAATCTAAAATCATTTGACATTGTAGTACTGTTCACTTAAAGATAGTGTGCTTTATTTACAAAGGTGTTCTAACATGGCTTTGCAACTGTGCGAATTAATAACCAAAGGCAATATAAAACTGATGAGGAGAAACCTGTCTCACTAAGGAAAGCAAGAAGAAATGAGAGAGGGGTAAGGAAGTGCTGGGATTGGATATATACAGGGTAACAGAATACAGAAGGGCTACAGAAATGCAAATTTAATTTAAATCAGATAGGGGTGTTATCAAAAAATTATTGTTGTAAAGTAGGGACTCATTTGCTTTGCATTAGATTGTTGAGACTGGAATAAATATATGTGATGAAGTTCCTGGCCTGGAATATTTTTATACAGTAAAGTATTCTTCCTATGGATTGTGCTAGACTGGGGAATGATCTTTCTTCTCTGGAAATATTTATTCTAGTTCTGCTCAGGTTCAGGCTAAAGAGGAGAGTGTAGAGACTGAAGGCTTGCCATGTACTGTAATGTGTTGTATGCACTCTATAGTATTTTGGACAAGACTTTAATAAAATCAGGTGTATTGTGGCATTTTACTTAGCTCAGGATGGTGAATGGAATGCTGGAGCAATTGGCTAACCCTATGTGTTTATCCATGGGACCATGGGACTTTATGCTGGACTGCTAGAAGTACTTAGCTTAGGTGTGCCATGTGCCATCTGGGAGCTTGCTTTAACATCTAATATGGGTCATTTAGGAGGTATTCTTCTAGTCAGATATGATATGTCTGTTGTATTTTTTCCCACAGGCATAACTTTTATAAAACAACACCAAGTGTTGGCACGTCTTCTGTTGCAAAATGTAATTGGCCAATTTGGTAAGTACCGATATAAGATTTAAATGTTAACAGGAATATTGTAAAATAATGATTGTATAGAATAGTAACTAGGCATATGGTGAGAGTACATAATGATAGTGGTGGATATGATAGAGCTCAGTAATCTGCAGTTAAAAGAAAAAGATGATAAGATAATGCCTGCCATTATAACTTTTTCATTTGTAGTCTGGAGTAAATGGAACCAGATATTGGAAAAAATTGTGTGACAAATGCATTTAAATTTTCACTTGCAATGCATTTTACACAAGCTGTTTGGATAGAGTATTTCTATAATGTGGTGTTGTAATATATTTTATAATATATGGGGCATATAGCTTTAACTACAGAAAACTGCAAGTCATGTGGTACATTTTCTGGAAGGTCTAGTCTGAATACACACATCATGGAGGCTAGATAGTCATCCACAGTGTCTGTGCTATACGTTAACCATGCCCAGCAAATACACAGATATCATATTATGTCAGAAATGAAGAAACATTTGCAGAAATTAAAACAGATATCTGCAGGAGTGAATAAATATATTTGCTTCTATAAGCTTATGTGTGGGCATAATTCACAGTGGAAATAGAATATGAAAATTTAACAAGAATTGCCACACACACAAACGCACACACACACACACACACACACACACACACACACACACACACACACACACACACACACACACACACACACACACACACACACACACACACACATTTATTTATAGTTTTGTGGGGTGGCATTTGTATACAATGGAAAGAATATTGCTTTTTATTTTTTCTTTTATAACAACTGAACTCCCAGCCCACTGAACATAAAATCATTGATTGCAAACAATCAAAAATCCCATTTCTTTGCCACAGAATTACTCCAACAAAATATCATATATTTTATAGGAGAAGCAAACCCCCTCTGCTCTTTATGTAGAGGACTTCACCCCATACTCACTATTGGTGATATATATGTTTGTATAGCCATGGGGAAAAGAGAAACTCCATACAACTCTGAATACAATTGCTGCATGAATAGCAGCTCCACTGTCTGATTCACATGCAGCTGGGGGAGTTAACATTAAGGAGAAGGGATCAAGGGCTTAATGGTTTACCAGTTCAGCACCAAACATTGCTAAGGTAACTAGAATATCAAAACTCGGCGAAACATTGTGAGTGTGAAGGATTGTAAGGAATATGTTGAAGATATGCAATGGTGTTATACACATGACAGTCTATTTCTTAGTATTGATTTAGCAGCCGATTGAGGTTTCTATTGCATTAAAGAACGAATTTAGTTCTAGGCATTAGTAGGAAGAATGTACTGGGGATTGACTAATGATACATTGAGTCTAGTACAATGGAGGCTGATGGCATTTCTTTCAGTTTCTACAAAGAGTATGCAGTTTTATTTATAGGTTCATAGGTTTTATTTATAGGTTCATAGGTTCATAGGTAGGTACTAGGCTATCGGCCCTAGGGCCCATACAAGCCTAGCCAAAAAAATATACCCTGGCTTTTGCCACCCAAAAAAATTATTTTACTGTGCCCCTGTCAAGCAGAGCCACAGAAGTGATCCCCGGGGTGAATTTCCCATTTCCCATCCAATCATCAAGATTTTTCTTGAAGAGTGCTAATGAGGAGCTCTATTTGACATAGATAGGTAGTCTGTTCCAGAGTATGGGAAGTCTCTGGGACAGGAATCTATCCCTCCAGCATGTTCTGTTTATTGTGGTGACAAGGTTAAGGACCCTGGAGCGTGTAGCTCGGAGGGATTGGGATTTCTTTAAGTGGAGCATGTCCAACAGCTCTGGGTTTGACATAGCTTTGTATGTTAGGCAGAGATCGCCCCTGAGTAGGCGATATGCGATGGAGTAAAGCTGTAGTTTTTTGAGACGGTCTGCATAGGGCATCTGCTTGAGGCCAGTAATCCTCTTTGTGAGGTATTTCTGTGGTCTTTCCAGTTGTTGTAGATGTCTTGTGAGGTGCATACCAAATGGGGCTTGTACTCTATAATGGATCTACTGAGTGATGAGTGGAGGGGAACAATGACCTCTTTTTTTCTGGATGAGAATCCTTTTGTGATGAGATGAGCCAAGTAGAAGGATTTCCTGACCACTGTGGTGATGTGATTATCAAAGGAGAGACTACTGTCCACCTGTGTCCAAGGTCTCTTATCACATTTTCAGCATTAAGTAGACTACCAGCTATGTGGTAGTTCATAGGTACAGAGTTTTTACCAAAGGGGATGACAATACACTTTTTGGCATTGAGCTTGAGGCCATGGCTTTGACACCAGGTATCTGTCTCGGTGAGGCCCTTTTGTAGTTTGTCCACATTGTTAGGGGTTTCGATTATGGCTCCTAGTTTGCAGTCATCTGCAAACTTTGTAAGCCAAAGACCTTCTGTGTTGGCCTGCACTTCAGAGAAGTAGATACCAAACAGGAGAGGACCCAGGGCTGAACCCTGTGGTACTCCACTTGCCCATTTATTTATTCATGTAGTCATTCATTTTTTTTATCTGTTTATTTTGCAGGTTTAATTTACTTAGGCTTGGCTGGTGATATATAAAAAGTATATTTCTTTTATTTTCAGTCACATGGTGTGTTCTTATTGCGTCTTGTTTCTCTGGCATATGCAATTACTTTGGGGAGTAATCATGGGGTAGAATAGAGTCTAAGATATTCAGATACAGTGTGGGAAGTATAAAGGTTTTGGGAAATATGTGTTTTGGGCACTGGTGATATTGGTTTTCTAATGGAACACAAATATGTGATGCTTGTTTTGGTACTGGAGATTGATTTTGAAAAAGGTAACAAACTGTAAATGGCTAAGAAAAAAACCAAATACCAGCGAAACACACCTTCACAAACCAAACACTGGAGCAACAAAGGAACAAGATAGGAAATAACAAAACAATTTATTCAACATTTTGGTTCAATAGACTTTTTCAGAATAAAACTTCCATCTTTATCTCAAACATTTATACAAGTACTACATAATTAATCAATTAACAATCTAATAATTCAATAAAGTAGTAAATGCTTTATAAAGTTATTTTAAAAACATAGTTAAAAAACTTAAAATGCATTTTAAATGGTCCCTCCATAATGTAGCTACATGCACTACAACTGTAGCATTTAAACAGTCCTTTACTTTTATTAGTAACTGGAGATGAAACAGAAGTCTCATCTGCCTGTAACAAGCTTTTAATAGTGCTGCCCTTCTTAATTAATTAATTAATTAATTAATTAATTAATTAATTAATCTTAATTAATTGTAATTAGACTGCTAGTTCCTCTATTTTTGTGTTGCAAGTCAGTATACATTTAACAATATTGTGTATATGTGGTGGGTGTAGATAATGTTAACAAATTTAGCAACAGAACTTTTTTATAAATGTAAGGACTTTTGGACTTGCTCTCTAAACCTCAATGCAAAGGATGTTTTACCTACGTTGAAAAAATGGTATGCTGGACATAGCCATGTTATTTGTATCTATTTAGTACATTTAATATCTAATGTAGGAAATGTGAATGATTTAGTGCATTCTTTCTAAAAGTTTCTAATGACATCCATACCCTCTGTAGCAGAAGAGGTTGGGAGAATATTGTAGGAAGACCAGGCTGCAGTGTGTTATGGACATAAGTGAAAGTTTTGTACTCTCTATTATATACAAAACTGTGACTTGATAAGTAAGAGAACATCCATTAAATAATGTGGGGGACTATATTTAATGCCACAGTATTTGATGCTCTAATCTCTAAGTATATCAGATATTTTGTATGACTGTTGGTCAATTACAAAAGAAAAGAAAACCAAACTAAAAAAAAATATGTGAAGAGGAGCATGTTGTTTAAATCTGATGCTGAGAGATTATATTCAGATAAGGAAAAGTCACAGAGCATTTTAATGTCACCATCCAAGATTCATAGATAAGTTGCCAATATAGAAAGCCATATAGAATGGCTTGCATTCCAGGCATCTGTTTCAACTTGTAGACAGTAAAATGCCTAATAGCATATCCCTGCTTTACTAGGTAGGGAGTGTTATGGCACTGTATACAAATGTGGTAGTCAGGTGTGGAGCTTATGCTAGTGAGGCTCATAAGTAGCCCATCTTGGTGTCCTTTCAGAAAGCTTGATTAGTATAGTAGTCCAAAAGTCTCTGTTACTCAAGTTATCCTGAAGAGCTGTGTAGAAAAATTAATATGTCTGCATCGGGTCTATATTAGATCACCAAATGCTTCAGTTAGCGAATGGTGATTAATCGACCCCATGTAAGCAAAAGCTTACAAAACCAGACTGAAAAAAATCGCTGTTCTAACAAAAAAAAAAAGAAAACACTTTAATACATGATATTAAATGGGGGGCTTCGCCTCTACACCCCCCCGATGTGTGGGGCTGTGCCCCCCCCCACCCCCCTACTTAAATATACCAACTCCGAGACTGCACTACAGTGCCGAAAACGGCAAACTACTGAAGCAGCCAAGCAAATTCTTTCCCAGGGAAAGAATTCGCTTACATGCAGTTTTGATATTTTGCTGTTTCGGCATTTATGCTCGACCAAGTCGCATTTGCTAACCTGCTTCTTCAGTCAGCTGATAGGAACCCGTCTGCATCAATGGTAGTGGGGTGGATCTGTACAAAGGAAGTAGGACTACTTTAGCCTGGACAGTCTGCAAAACCAAGTCAGTTTACTGACTGTGTATATGGTAGAGGCTGGTTATTTGCCTGTGTGTGTGTGTGTGTGTGTGTGTGTGTGTGTGTGTGTGCGCGTGCACGCGCGCAACTTTTAAGTATCTGTATGAATGTGTGTGTGTGTGTGTGTGTGTGTGTGTGTGTGTGTGTGTGTGTGTGTGTGTGTGTGTGTGTGTGTGTGTGTGTGTGTGAGGAATGTGCATCAGTATGCATGTTTTATGTGTGTCTGTTACTTTGGGGTTCTGTGTCTGTATGTGCTAGGACATGAGGTACTTCGTATTGCAGGTTAGTAAGGTACTCATCTGAGCACTGAGAGACTGCTCAGATGAATGATTCATAGCCATGCAGATTCCCCATTGTGGAAATGTACAAGACTATGGTTTCCAACACAGCACAGCAGCACAACTCAGCACTTGGGCGTGGGACAAATTGTGCTAATTCAGCATTTTCCATGAATCCCAGCCAATGTTTCACACTGGACTGCATTAAAATCATAATTAAAAGCAGAGTACTTTAGAATAACATTCATTCTTTATCAAAGCACTAAGTTCAGGCTTCTAACTTAAATATTTATCCAACTTCAAATCCGTCAAACATTTGTGCAAATAAGTAACCACATCCTGTACTAATTACTTAGTCAGCTGATACTTATGCATGCATAAATACTTGATAATAATGTGATCACTGAACAATGTTATTAACAAATAGCGTTAATTTCAATTACAATATATAGGACAGGGAATTAAATATAGTAACATAGAAATAAAATTAAGCCTTTAGACCCAATCATGTTACTAAACCTTATAATATTAACAGTTTAATCACCCGAGATGCATCAGCATATTTTTAAGACAGTCACTCAATAAATACTGTTTGCTTCTGTTCCAGAATGTAAATACCTGCCATACTATCATATGGAACACATACATTAACATTCAAACACTGGGCTAGATGAAATGTCTCATTCAGCTTATTCTCGTGTTAATAAACAGTTGTCATCATGACAGTCAAAAGCTGTCTGCTCAGTTGATGGGTCTCATTAATAATACAGTCATGATGCTCAACCCTATGCTAGAATATTATTGGCTAGGCCCATTTTCATGATTATTTATACAAACTGCTTGAAAAGGTATTATTCACTGCATTCTGATTTGCTTACAGACCTGTCTGTTCATGATGCTGATATAATTTACAGTACATTCACATATTAATACATGTGTGATGGTCTCTGTTTAATATTGACTTAAACTACTTATTTCAAACTGTCTTTAAAAATGGAATTACCAGAACTGGATGTCTGATCCACATGCTTTATATAGTACATATATTTTAATTAGCCCATAAATGGCCTCTTCTGCTAAGCTTTGCTGCGACCAAATCATAAAAATCAAGGGTACTGACTCTTGGGACAATTATGCCTTGCCATTTCCCAACCTAGACTGTACTTCCCTTCTCCATAAGGGCTATGACTTTATAAAGCCTCATCCAGTTATCCAGGTCACATTTGAAGGAAGATAGTGTATCACAAAGCTTGGTCTGCAGAGGAGTCTATTTCATAAGTCACATAGATGCTGAATAATGAATCTCTCTCTCTCTGTGTCTCTCTGTCTCTGTCCCCCCCCACCTTGTTTTACTGATCTACTGAAGAAAGCTTAGACCCCCTTGTTCTGGTATTTGTGAGACCATTTTGATTTGTGAAGGTACAAGATTTCCTCCTGGACTACTGGGTCTCTGGTTGCTCGGAAGAAGAGGTTAGGCAGAGATCTCCTCTGCAAACCCTATAATACACAAAAAAGGATATTTCTTCTAGTCATTTCTTTTTTTTTTTTTTTTTTTTTTCAAAACAGGTTTATTGTTTTAACATATAAGAGAAATATCATAACAATGTTATACAAGTAATTAAAAATAGGTATTATTATAATATTCAACAAAACAACTAAAGTATTTACAAAGACATCCACTACAATCAGATCAATTAATTAAACTAAAATACCATGCTATTGAAATTAAAATTTTTTTAACAAATTTTGTAAATTATCCCATACAATAAAATAAGATGTTTTTCTGTTTGTTCTAGTCCTAATTGTGTTTATTTCCATATGGCACACTGTATTCATAACATTTTTAAATTCATTGAACGAAGGAGGTGTATCTGAAATCCAATTTCTAGTTATTATTTTCCTAGCCACTGCTAGAATAGACCATAACAAGGGAAGCTTAACCTTTTTAACACTTTGAGGTACAGGTGTGTTGAATAATATAAGAGATTTAGAAATAATGAAATTATCTGTAAAAGAGCCTGCAAAATTCATTAATTGACTTCCAGTATTCTTTCAATTTTATACAGTCATAAAACATATGAGCCCAGTCAGCATTAATTTCTACATTACATCTCTTACATAGATTATCTTTATTATTTATTTTATTCATCATCAAAGGTGTATAAAAGATCTATGTAAAATTTCCATGTATAAAGTCTCCAAACAATGGAAGACGTAGTTCTATAAGCAGATTCCAATATATATTGTTTATCTTGTTGATTTGGTGGGTCCCCATTAATAGAAGTGAAATAATTCCAGTATGAATCTACACTGTAAAAAGTTTCTTGTCTGATAACTTTATGTATGTATGAAAGTTTACCTTTATCAGAAACTTTATGTTGTAAATTTAATATCAAGTAATCAATCAGTGTTGGAATAGATTCTTTAACAGTTATAGACATTAAATCTATTTTATTAATGAGATGTTGTCTAAAGGTCTGAACCTCTAACCAGCAAGTTTCTCTTAGATCAAATTCTTGTTTTAAGAAATCTAGATTTTTAACTTTATTATCAGATATCAACTGATACCAGTACTTTAGATCATTATCTATAGCTAAATGAGTTCCTTCAGAAGTAGATGACAAAAGCATACCCTGAGTATACATTATAGGAAATACAATAATATTCCATTCCCTATACTTAGGGTGCATGAATATAAAGTTACGATAACTAATAATAATATTTAATGGGTAACAAACCATATGTTTAGGTGTAATAGGTGAAGTACAAAATTCCTTTAGTCACCATAACATGGAGTTATTTACAATCATATTTTTATGTGTTAAGGAGATTTTCATGAAGTGTATACTAATTAGCTCCCAATAATCTTTCCATTTTGTGACATATGACTGATCTATTAATAAAGTAATAACTTTTACAATAGAAGAGATAGTATATAAATTAAAGTCTGGAAAAGAAATACCCCCTTGAGACCAGCTATTAGTATGTTTCCTTAATGCAATCCTAGGTCTATTAGGTGCCCATAAGAAATTTAACATTAGTGTGTTCAGTTTCTTGATAATTATTTTTGTAGGTGGAAGTATTATTGATTGTATTAAGTATAAAATCTTGGGGAATATTATCATTTTAATAATTGTAAGTCTCTCCTCCATAGTAAAAAACATATTATTCCAGGTATTAAAAAAATTTTGTATATTAAGAAAACATGTATTATAATTATTATATATAATAGATTTAATATCTTTAGATAGTATTATACCTAAATAAGTTATCTGACCTGAATTGGGTACATATTTAGTAAAATCACTAATGAGAATATTTTTTCGTGTATATATAGGTAGTATTTTAGTTTTTCCTTCATTGAATATTAAACCAGAAATACTTTTAAAATTCATCATGTTATCAAATAGAGACTGTATAGAAGAATTAGATCCTGCTGATGTAATTAGAACATCATCTGCAAAAGTTGAATTTTGGATGTTGTATTTTCATCTATTTCAAAACCCTCTATGTCAGTACTGTTTCTGATCAAATTAGCCCAAGGCTCCATTACTAAAGTGAATAATAGTGGAGAAAGTGGACATCCTTGTTTTGTACCTTTAAGAATGGGTATTTTTGTGAAACATATGTTCCTACCTTAATATAAGCCAACGTTCCTTTGTATAAATGTTCAATTAGATTTACAAATGCATCCGAGAAGTTTGTGCACTTCATTAAGGTAAACAGATAGTCCCAACTTACTGAATCAAATGCTGAACTTATATCAAGACTAATAAGTGTTAAATCTTTCTTTTTCCTATTTGCAAAATCTATTAATGTTAAAGTTCT
>NC_056739.1:1847930233-1847932733 GCF_019279795.1 Protopterus annectens | reverse complement strand
AACTGTGCTTTTTAAAGCTCCCTTATTAGTGGCAGAAAAACTTTTCTTTTAGCTAATACCATGGAAGAATAGTCATTGTCAAAACGCACAGTTGTTTCATTAATCTTAACAGGAGCTTTAGCCCAAGCAGATTTAAGAACCATCTCTTTATCAAAAGATGATAGAAATCTAACTATAACTGATTAGGATAGTTTTTGTTAGAGTTAGTATTAGCTATAGATCTATGTGCTCTTTCGATACCAAAAGAGAATGCTTCTGGTAAATCTAAAGTTTTAGGAGCCATGTTGTTAAAAAGAAGTAATATTGTTACCTTCAATATTTTCTGGCAGTCCAAAAATCCTAATGTTATTGCGCCTAGATCTATTTTCCAGGTCATCCAGCTTTGTTTGTAAATGTGTATTTTGTTTCAGCAGAAACTCAATGTTGATTTCCTCTTCTTGTATTCTATTTTCCATGTCATTCACAGCTTCTTCTATGCCTGTCATCTGGATCTTCTGTTGTTGCAGGTCCATATGTAACAAGTCTATTTGTTTTGTAGTTTTTCTATGAAAGTGTCTATTTTAGTATCCATTTTATCCATCTTAGCAGTAAGTTGCTGGACTATAATTATCAGAGACTGAAGTTCTTTCTTGATGCTGGAGTCTTGAGAATTTGTCTTACTGGAACTCATTTCAGACTGATAAACTGACAGGAAAATTTCCAAAGTAATTTCTGACAGGAATATTATTAAGATTTCCTTTCTTTTTTAGATATAGTTCAAGAACTATATAAAACAAACATATTTAGAAAGAAAATTACTTCAAAAATTAATTTTTAAGTAATTAATTCCTGTCAATGTAATGAAATTGGTGGAGCTGAAGAAATCTGCTGCTATCCTGTGTTCATCCTTGGCCACGCCCCCTCTTCTAGTCATTTCTGGTAGCTTAGTGATTTTAAGCTTTGTAATCCTGTTTGTTAGGAACTGTTGGGGTCCATGTATTAAATTATTAATCTGATCAGTGCTGAATACAAGGGTACAATAGCTTCTTTAGATCTGGATGATACTCATCTGGCAATCAGCTGCACCAAATAGAAGGATTTCCTGACAATAAAATCCAAAAAACAAAGACAAACCACACTGGCAACTGCTTTAGTGAATTAGCGCTTTCGTTTACTGGCAAATTGTAAACTTCTTCAGATAAAACAGCCATCTTAGTACATTGCTTAAATAGTACATTATATTCTGATGTCATAAATTGCATAATTAATTAATTACTTAATTAAACAGCAAATTTTAAAGAGATAATGCCCATATCAGACCACAATTTTAAATGTTTACTGCATAAAATTAGAAAATATTATTACTAAAGAAGTCAACATACTGATCAATCTATACATATATTAATAATGTAAAAACATAATAGTAATAACTACCTATATAACGCTTTTAATTTCAACAAACTTTTTATTGAAATCATTTCATTCAGCCCTGGTGGTGAATTTGCATCAAGTTTAAGCTGCCATAGAATTTCTCTCTCTTCCAATTTAAGGCTAGATGGACCCCCCCGCCCAGTGTCATGAACACAATCAATGATGACAAATTGAAAATTATGGCCGGGGTTTTGTATAACATGCCTAGCTAAAGCATTACAGGAATTCTGCTTATTAATGGCATAAATATGTTCGTGCACCCGGTGTTTGAAACATCTATCAGTTTTGCCCATGTAAAATGATGTACATAGGGCACATATACCTAAATAAATAACTCCTTTAGAGTTACAGTTGAATTTGTTATTAATGTAAATCCTATATTTCCATATTAAAATAGAACTAATTCTATGGCAGCTTAAACTTGATGCATAATATTTTCTAATTTTATGCAGTAAACATTTAAAATTGTGGTCTGATATGGGCATTATCTCTTTAAAATTTGCTGTTTAATTAAGTAATTAATTAATTATGCAATTTATGACATCAGAATATAATGTACTATTTAAGCAATGTACTAAGATGGCTGTTTTATCTGAAGAAGTTTACAATTTGCCAGTAAACGAAAGCGCTAATTCACTAAAGCAGTTGCCAGTGTGGTTTGTCTTTGTTTTTTTGGATTTTATCAGTTTTTGAAAATTTCCTGACAATAGTTGCTACATTGTGATAATTAGAGTTTTTTTTTATTTTTCTGGCCATTTGGTTTATTGGTTGTATTTAGTAACTATTTTTGTTTGTGCCTGAGTTTGATTATAACTTATCTCTTCTTCAGTTACAGAAAAAAGAACAAAACGGTGGCATGGTTATTCACCAATTTATATGTGTATGCTATCTGTCTGGTATGTGTACACTTAGAAAACAACACTCCATGCATTTACACACTAGAGGCAAATTCCTGAGGAAGAATGATTTATGTTTATTCTGTGACAATTTTATTACTTCATATTATTACTTTTTCCTGACTTTGTTTACTGCAAATAAAATCATAAGGATGTTGTGACTTCCTCTGCTTTGGTACATTTGTTCTGGCTCC
>NC_056739.1:1847842733-1847927733 GCF_019279795.1 Protopterus annectens | reverse complement strand
CCCCCCCCCCCAAAAAAAAAAAAAAAAAAACACTAGCCTCAAATTTGTCTGAATAGTGGCAGAGTTACAGGAAGGTTTTTTTTAAGGTAAGGTGAAGGGTTAGGGTTGGGGAAGGGGGAGCCTTAGTGTCAGGATTAGCACCCATCACTAACCCTAACTCTACACCTGCCCTTTCCCCACAACCCTAACCCTACACCTTACCTTAATAAAAACCTTCCTGTAACACAGCCACTACATAACAAGACACACTCAAACACACAGACATGTGGAAACACACACTAACAACACTACTGGCAGGATGCAATAAAATCAGTATAGGCTCCGTATAGAGTCTACATGGAGTGTATCCATGTACACTGCCACAATGTGCTCTCAGCAATGCACAATGCATATTAATGATGTATTGTGCATCTAAGTGAGGTTTCACAGTGTGTCAGAGTAGTGTTGACCACAAAACCTTATAGAACAACACTTGATAATGAATCGATGAACTGTAATAGTGTGCATTACTATAATTGCTCTTTTTATTTAAATTACTAAATTGTAAACTGCTTTTTCATACTGAGACTTGGATTTTCTCTTTGTGGGTGTTCTTTCTATGCTTTTAAAGTGAGGTTTCTGTGTTCTGCTCAGGTGGCATAATCTTGATAGAGGCCTGTTGTATAGGCTGGAAGTTTTGTTTGTGTTTCTGGCAGCCATTTTCTGTGATTGTCTTCATTATTGAGAGTAACAAGGCCTCCTGACCTTCTGTAGTATGAGTGATTGGGTAATAGCAGGGGCTGAGGAGTAATCTGATCTTCCCAACTCTTCCATTCTTACTGCTATATAAACCTTGTGTCTTATAAAGGCTCTGCTTGTATTGTCAGGCTCTGGATTGCATTGCATAAGTGGAAATTCCTTAAGATTCCAAGAACAGGCTAAGTTATTTCTTACACTTATGTTACTGCAGTGGTGGTGCTGCGGTAGCGTTGTCACCTCACAGTAAGACGTTGTCCTGTTCGATTCTCAGCTAAAGTGTCTTCTGTGTGGAGACATGCATGAATGGGCGTACCTTCATTGAAGGTTGTATGTTAGGGCTGGCAACTCAGTACGTAAAAATCTACTGCCAATCATTAGCGGACCGGAGTTCCGCTGTGGCGACCCCTAACCGGGAAAAGCCGAAAGATACAACATTTCACTGAATTGCACTTCTGAAACGCTTATAATTGTGCTATACAGTTGATCTACTATATTTTTGCACTGTTTTAAAGCTTTTTTTAATTGTTTCACTGCATTTATGTACTGTTTTAAACTGTTTTAACATTACTTAACTGTAAACTGCTTTTTCATACTGAGAGTTGTATTTTCTGTTTGTGAGTGCTCTATCCAAACTTTTCTGTGCATTTTTGTCTGTTAAAAGCATTTTCGAGTCTGATCCTTGATCTGTTTAAAACTTTCATTTAGTGGCTACAGCTAGGAACTGTATTTTTTTCCCACCCACCCCAGTGTTGTGTGTTCTTATACTTGGTGGCCTTGCAGTTGCCCGCCCATACTGTATATTTGATCTGTGACACTCCTCCCAAGTGTCATTAGTTCACTCAATCTAATAGAGAACATTTGTGAAGGCCAACCCACTCAGATTCTTAACATAGAATTAACTTCTGTTCCAGCTTTCTCCATTTCCAATTTACTGGAAAAAAAAAATTATAAGTTTGCTTCCCCCCTTTCCTGTGGCAGGTCAGATACGGATTTGCTGTGTCCAGGACTGTTTGTGAGCTCCTAAGCCCCCCCCCCCACTTAACTGGGGTTAAACTATTCCTGGCGCCATAAAGTCTGTTTTTCAAAATTTCCTTTGCAACTAGCCAGCTTTTTAGTTTTAGCACTCATCTGTTTCTTTGATCTCAGCACTTGTTCAGAACTCAGTGTAAGCACTAAATAAGTTACAAATTACTACAGCACTCAACTTTCCTCACTTGTCTAGAGGAAAACAGTTATTAGTACTTAGTAAATAAGCACCTATTCAGGCATGTCTAAAGGTCAGCTCCCGGTGTTTTCTCCTGTCTACCTGATGAATCTGGGCATCTTGGGACAATGCAGCAATTGCCTCATGTACACAGACAACCCTCTCCTCCTACCACCCAACACTACGACCTGTGAGAGATGCACTTATATAGCCAAACTGGAAGCAAAGCTGTCTTTACCAAAGACTGGCCTAGACAGTCAAGAGGAGAAGGTAAACACTTGCACCGCACCACACTCATCACATAGTCCCTCAAAACCTACACCACCAAAACACACACACAGAACCACAAAACACACACCTACATTTGTGGAGGCTCTCAGTACTAATCTGCCCAAACAACAGAGACCTCCAAAGCAGAAATGCAAGCAACCTCCACCCCCCAACTCAACCCAAAAGACACATAGCCCACATACTCAGTGTGCCACTCAACTACAGCCCATAAGGCATAATGTACCCAACACTCTAGTCATAGGTGACTCTATAGTCAGGCACACTGATGTTCCACTCACCAGGCTAAACAAGGAAAAAGTTACTGTCAGCTGCCTGTCAGGTGCCAGGATCTGCCACATAACACATGCACTCAGGTCACTCCACAACAAGTACAAATATGACTCTGTCTTTGTCCATGTTGGTGTGAATGACCTGAGATGTACCTCCCTGGACTACATGAAAAGAGACATGGAAGAGCTCTCTGATCTTGTAGCCCAGGCCGGTATGACCCTAGCCCTGAGTAGCATCCTGCCATCACCCAGAATAACACCACAGTACAAGGACAAAATGATTGACTTTAACAATTGGCTAAGCTTCTGGTGTCATTCTAAGGGAATTCAGTATCTGTCTGCCTGGGATGACATGATCGACAGACCACGCTGCTTTGCCAGAGATGGCCTGCACCTGTTGCCCTTGGGATTCATGATACTGGCAAAGGCTCTTGCCACCCCTATAGTGCCTTTTTTAGGCAAGGTTCAAATGACAAATTCACCACCTTAACAGGTACAAGCAAGCAAAATCTGAGGGTAATGCTACTCAATGCTAGAAGTCTAAACCTCAAAATGCACTCACTCGAAGCACTCCTTAAAATGGAGAACATTGACATCTGTGCAGTGACAGAGACCTGGTTCAAAGCTCCAGAGAGCACCCCTGCATTACCAGGCTATAATTCTTACCACACCTTTCGGCCACCAAACCTGGACCGAAACACTAAAGGTGGAGGCGTGTCCATATTCATTAAGGATATCCACACCTCCAAGCTAGTTGCTCAGCATAATGCATCCGAGATTATCCAAGTTCAACTAACTCTGGGAAAAACTGCAATCCAGATTGTAGCTTGCTACAGTCCCCCCCACCATGCCCCAGGATTTCCACTCCTCTTTTCTTGATACACTGGAAAATATTAAGGTACAACCCAACACTCTAATAATGGGTGATTTCAACTACCCTACCATTAACTGGGAAAACTACTCATGTACAAACTCTTTTGCTCAACGTTTTCTGGAAATCATCAATTCCAATGCTTTGAATCAACTTATCCACACCCCCACCAGAGGCAGCAATATCCTAGACCTGGTCATCACCAACATGGGTGACTGGTGTTCCACACCAGAGGTCAGCTCTTCATTGGTCAGATCCGATCACAAGCTAATCACCCTAGACATCCACATCCCGCTCCCACCCCCATTAAGAAAACAACCGTAAAAAATTTCTCCAAAGCCAACTTCACACTTCTTAAGACAGAAGTGGCAAACTTCATGACACCCATGTAGATGGACAATAGAGGTACGACTGCTGAATCCTACACAAATGCACTTTATAAGCACTTACACGAGTGCATGGATCGTGCTATCCCTAACAGAACCAAGATGCTATCTTCCAAAAAAAGGAAGTCAATCTGGTGGTCTTCTGCCATAAACAAACTCTACAACAGAAGAAAGAAACTGTTGCAAAAAAGAATAAAATCCCACGATTGGAGGAACTCCCTGGTCAACCTCAGTAAGAAGCTGAGATCCCTCATAAAATCTTCCAAAGCTAGTTATGAAAACAAAACTGCTACTGATTCTAAAGACAACCACAAAGCATTCTATAACTATGTCAAAAATCTCAATGGCAACACTCAGATCTGCTCTGAGTTACAGCACAATGACACTAAACATACAGAACCAACTGATATTGCCAACATCCTGGCAGATAGGTTCAGTGCTAACTTTACCCCCCTCTCACCCCCTAAAGGTCCCATCTTTATACCGGAAGAATGCAAAGTTCCTGTAATCACAGCTGCACAAGTAAAAACTTCACTCTCCAAAGCCAAGAACACAGCATCCATGGGACCTGACAACATCCCAGGCTGCCTTCTACATGAACTACAGAATGAACTGGCACCCCACCTAAGTACCATGTTAAATCATAGCCTCACCTCAGGCTTTGTGCCCATTGAATGGCGCACCGCGACAGTTATCCCACTCCACAAAGGGGGGGGGGCCAGAACAGACCCCGGGAACTACCGCCCCATTAGCCTGACGAGCCTTGTCTGCAAGGCCATGGAACGTATCATCATAGAACTCATAAACAAAGACATTGGAGATCTCCAAACCCTGGACCCCACACAGTGTGTGTTTGTAAAAGGCAGATCATGTCTCCTAAACTTGATAGACTTCTTTGAAGTAGTCACCAAAGCCATAAATGAGGGTAAGGTGGTTCACACAGCCTATCTAGATCTCGCCAAGGCGTTCGACACCATCCCCCCACTCTGGAATTATAGATAAACTCACTAAACTAGGTATAAATCCCTATGTCACAATATGGGTTGCCAACTGGCTTACTGAAAGAACCTACACTGTGAAAGTAGCAGACTCCAAATCAGATTTCAGACCAGTGACAAGTGGAGTACCACAGGGTTCAGTCCTGGGTCCTCTCCTATTTGGCATCTACTTCTCTGAAGTACAGGCTAACACAGAAGGTCTTTGGCTAACTAAATTCGCAGATGACTGCAAACTAGGAACCATAATTGAAACTCCTAATGATGTGGACATCCTACAAAAGGGCCTCACTGAGACAGATGCCTGGTGTCAAAGACATGGTCTCAAGTTCAATGCCAAAAAGTGCATTGTCATCCTCTTTTGTTAAAATTCTGTACCCATGAACTACCACATAGGTGGTAGTCTACTTAACACTGAAAGTGTGATAAGACACCTTGGGACACAGGTGGACAGTAGTCTCTCCTTTGATAATCACATCACCAAAGTGGTCAGGAAATTTTTCTATGTGGCACACCTCATCACAAAAGGTTTCTCATCCAGAAAAAAAGAGGTCATTGTTCCCCTCTACTCATCACTCATTAGACCTATTATAGAGTACAACGCCCCTTTTGGTATGTACCTCACAAGACATCTACAACAACTGGAAAGGCCACAAAAATACCTCACAAAGAGGATTACTGGCCTCAAACAGATGCCTTATGCAGACCGTCTCAAAAAACTCCAGCTTTACTCCGTCGCATATCGCCTACTCAGAGGCGATCTCTGCCTAACATACAAAGCTATGTCAAACCCAGAGCTGTTGGACATGCTCCACTTAAAGAAATCCCAATCCCTCCGAGCTACATGCTCTAGGGACCTAAACCTTGTCACCACAATAAACAGAACATGCTGGAGGGATAGATTCCTATCCCAGAGACTTCCCATACTCTGGAGCAGACTACCTATCTATGTCAAGCAGAGCTCCTCATTAGCACTCTTCAAGAAAAATCTTGATGATTGGATGGGTAATAGGAAATTCACCCCGGGGATCACTTCTGTGGTTCTGCTTGACAGGGGCACAGGAAAATAACTTTCTTGGGTGATGAAAGCCAGGGTACATTTTTGGCTAGGCTTGTATAGGCCCTAGGGCCAATAGCCTAGTGCCTACCTATGAACCTATGAACCTATGGTCCACCCCCATACCTCTCAACCTCTTAGAGCAATAAATCTGTACAAAGCCATTAACTAAAGTGGGGCAAAGGCTGAGAAATAGGGACATGGGGACGTATTGCCCTTATAAATGTAGAAAGTTGACAGAATAAATGGTTATGCATTAGCATGCATTTTGTAAAGAGTATGAAATCAAAAACGAAAACATCTGTCATTATTTAGTGACTTCCATCCCTAATGATTATTATGAAACCACAAATTTTATGAATAACACTGCAAAAATATAAGCCAAAACCCTGGTAAAATGGCTAGAACTAGTTATATCCGTATCGTTTGGCTTTCCTCCTATTTTTTTTTTTTTTTTTTTTTACTTTTGCCATGTTTGAGTAATGCTCCATAGTGTTTGGCTATGCTTACCTCATTTGCTCAATGACCACCCATATATCAGACATGACCCAGACATCCGAAGATAGAAATTGGATGCTTTTAATTGCTATTGCTCAGCACTGCTGGGCATCACGCAAACTCGGTAAGTGGGGCTGTGCTATGCGCATACCATCAGCTTAACAATAAATACTGAAATGCATCCCTACGTGTAACATATCCTGTGGTGACGTGTTGAGTGCTGAATGCGAGTGCAGATGGTTCTAGGTTCTAGTCCATGGCATGCAAACTTTATTTATACTGTTGTGATATTGTAGCTTATACAAATTAAGTGGTACTCTAATTAAATAACTGTGGAAGTGCATAGGTTGAAAGTTATTTTCTGATATATTCAAAAAAGGTGCACACTGCTTAGCATTGTGCAAACTACTGCACTTGTTTTACTGTGTTTGCACAATGGTAAGTGGTACACAGCATTTTCAAATGTATCAAAATGTAGACAGTGTGCACTCTTAGTAAGAGCAATTGGGGGGAAAACATGATATTAAAGGTGAATTGTGGAGAATTGCACTTCAGACATTAAGTTTAAACTTGTGCAGATAAGTCAGGTGTTGGAGAGAGTGTGCAATTCAGATCAGAGCGCTGGAGTGTCCAGGAGTCCAAGGTCTTTATTGGCCTCCTGGTTAAGGATCATGGGCCCTGCCTGATGCAGGAAAACTATACCGGCCCACAATATAAATCTTAAGCCTGGGATAATTGGGCAAGGGCTCTTACCAGTGCGACCGGTATCCTGTGCACTGGGGAACAATGTTGTCACCATTATGATGGCCTCTGTAGGAGAAAAAGGGATACCCTTGATTGGTGGATCAGGGAATGTTAGGCAGGGAACACCCTAGAGATGTGTATGTATGATTTATAGTTAGTTGTTGTGTCTTTCGGCTTTTCCCGGTTAGGGGTCGCCACAACGGAACTCTGGTCCGCTACTGATTGGCAGTAGATTTTTACGTGCCAAGTGGCCGGCCCTGATGCACAACCTTCAAGGAAGGTATGCCCATTCACGCATGTCTCAACACAGAAGATGCTCTATCTGAGAATCGAACAGGACAACTTCTTACTGTGAGGCGGCAACACTACCACAGCACCACCACCGCAGTATGATTTATAGTTAGTACTCATAAATATTCAAGCTGAATACGGTAAAAACTAGTATTAATAATGCTTTTTTCTTTTTTTCCCTTTTTCCACAGCTGCAGAAGAGAGGGCCACAAATGTGAGGTCTCATGTGAGGTGAATGGCCAGGATGCAAGATGCATGTGGTAAGTAAGCATAATTATATAAAGCACTGTTATTGCAGTCTTAGTTATAGATGGATTAGCTGCTATGTCATACAGTTTTATGAATTTGAGAATGCATGTCTGAACTGTAAAAGCAAGTACGTATGCATTACTCTGTAGCATAGATTTCAACTGGACTTATTTCTGATGAACATTCAGATTTAAAAATCACTGTTCTGGTCTGCTCATTGTACCATTCATTGTTGTCTGGCAAGTAATTTTTATTGAAGTCAGTAAATAATGTGTCAAAATGTATGTTAACACAAATCCTATGCAACTATCCATGTGTATAAAAGCAATATCTGAAATATGTTCCTACTTATGGCTCATTGTACACCCATTATTATATGATATGTCAAAATATTCTGCTCTAAAAGGTGGAGAGGTATGGTCTGTAACACAAAGCAACAGTTGCACATTCTTAGATAACAGTGAACACGAGTCTATAAAGTGTAAAAGGAAAGAGTGCTTGCATTATGTTTTTCAGAGGAAAAGTACAGTTTTACAGTAGCCACTGCTTGTGGGTTCTAATACCACACTCCCTAAATTTAAAACTCAGCTGATTACAATACTGTTTTAACTTGTCATCATTAAAAAATACAGTACTGTTACATAATCATCAATATAGCATTTGAAGTGCAGACCTCTAGACCTGTAGCTTGAATGGCCTGCTGTCAAGTGTTATCACTGTACATGTATTCCAAGTAATAAAGAAAATTCTTAGCAGTTGGTATTGCTAACAGTAGAATGTAATAGATTAAATTAATTGTAGAAAGCTTTGTATATTATTTGTGAAGTTACTAATGTTCCTTTTTTTCTCTCATCCCACCCCTTCTCTTCTTTTTTATTTATGGATTTCTTATTTTTATTATTTTTATTGTTATTATTTTATTATTTATATAGTCATATTCTTATTATTATATTATTTGGTATTACTTTTTATGTTTTGTTTATGTATCATTTTATATTTCTTTGTTAAATATTTTTTCATTGTTATGATTTATCATTCTGTTCCTAATTGTATTGCTTAAACTTTTTATATTGATTTATTATTTTTTTTTATTTATTAGAATTTTCATTTAATTTGTTTTATGTTTTATTTAATTTTTGGTTTGAATTTTATTTATGTTATTACTACAGCACAGCAGGTTAGGCCAGTTCCCTGTGATCTGCCTACACTTGCTTCACCGGATGAAGCACCAAGGTCTAGCATTTCTGGGCTGCAGCCTGATGGCACCCCCTTGCTGCCACTGCCCTACCTGGACCCTCAGATAGTTCTGCTCCAGGGGCCAGACCTGTTGTCCCATCTGGGAGCAAAGATAGTGGGGTGCATACATCCCCCATGCGGAGTTACCAGCTATGGTGCATAGGATTGTGCACCAGACTGTGGGCACATGCTTACGCTGGATGGAGAGCTTGCTTTCCATCCTGGTATGGCAGACTGGCCATAGATGCAGACATCAGCCACTGTTGCCAGCAGCTCAGTGATGGGACAGTGCTGACAGTCCAATGGGTAAGGACTTGAGTCATACTGTTACTGTGCTGACACCCATGGGACCTCAATCCCCCCACCCCCCCAACCAAGGTGTTCACCCCCCCATGTCCTTCATCAACGATGTCTCTTGTTTTGTCTGTCTTCTCTGTTTACAAATGTTTCCTCACCTTCCCAGCTTGCCTGCCATAGACCTGCCTATGTCCCTTCCCCAGCATTCTACTCTCTCCTTAAAAAAAAAAAAAATGTCTCGTACATAACTCTCCGTTTCGCACATGTGTTTACTTGACACACTTAATTTGGTCCAGTTGGATTCACAATGCAATTATGTTGTTGTCACGCCTCTCTCTCTGGAGATGACAGTCCTAATTCAGCTAAGAGTCTGTACATGTGCCTAGTTGTTACTGTTGAAGAAATATTGACCAAAAATAATATAATAATTTAATAACTTTATCCCTAAGAAAATTAAAAGTAGTAACAAAATACATCTCTCTTCTATCACTTCCTAAGTTTTGATTATTACAAAACCTTGATAATCATTAGCAATTCATTTTAGGGAATGTCATTCTAGTAATTTTAAACTTCTTAAAGGATGTATTTTCAAACAGGTTAACATTCAAATGTTTGAATTAATTCTTTTAAAGGACAAGTTGCTGTATAAAGAAGCACTTTATATTTTGAAGTATGATACTTTAACCCCTAGAGGGTTAAATACTGAATTTAATTGGAAATATTTGATTAATTAATTTGCTAATAATTTAATTATTTTGTGTATATATTGATTGAGTGTTATTCTGTTTTTTACTCCTTGAAGGTTTTGTAGCTGAGGTGCTAGACTGAATACATTTTCTTCAAGTCTGTTGGCTGTTCTTTTGTGATTTAACCTGCTTGGTTTGGATTCTATAGTCTGTTAAGGGTACCTGTGGGTAACATACTAACTTCAACACCTACCTTATATTCCACTGGGATAGGTTCCCAGCATTTGGCTCTGTATCTGATTCAAGGCTGCCAGAGGTCCCACAGTACCTCTACTGTGTTGTTGGCCTGCAAAGTCTTCACCCTCTCTGCCTATGGATATTGGCAGGAGCAGACGTACCAGCTTCAGCCTGTAGCACACACAAATGTATGTAAAATGTAGCTGCTACTAACAATCTGTCAGTGCTTATATTGTATTTGTACTCCACTATTTCCTCACTCCACATATAAGAAAGGGCATGGTGTCTACACTGATGCCTTATATCTTGTTGAGTAGCTCCAATGAATTGGTTGATTAGCATGCAATTTAGCAGTGTATGTGGCACTTAGCATCTCTGAAACACAGACTAGGTCAGATGCAATCAATTACTAATGTACACTGTTATAAAAAGGCAAATGTGTAGCTAGGCAAACCAATGTGGATGAAAGTTCCAGAATTAAAACTCAGTTATACATTTATTTTAGAACTGTATATTTCAACAGAGGAGTATTGTACTCCATCAGGTATGTATCCATTTTGCTACCTAAATAATGCATTTGTTGGAATGTACTTATGAGTGATGTGAAGTAAATCAGTAAGCATTTGTTAGAACTGTACTCATGACATGGCCTTGTTTTCCAGCCATTTGAGAGGAACAGAGGATATAGAGTATGCCAAAGTTCTAATGTTGTGTGATAACTATGCACACATTTCATGGACAGGTCCTTTGAAAACACTTTTAACATTACATTGTTGTTTGGTTAGCACATTTGTCACTTAGCTTATTATATTGTTCTTTTTTTTTTTGTGGGGCGGGGGGATGAGTCCCTGCTATGGCACAGACTAGAATGGATGGTTGTGTTGGGTGTGTGAGCATAAGTGAGTATCTGTTATGGCACAAACAAGGATATGTTCATCATGCTACTCTCCTTGTTATTTGTTGTCTAATCAAGTGGTGAATACTGAGAGCCTTTCTGTACTGCTTTATCTGTACTCAGTTCATTTGCACTTATGTGATCTTTATATGTGTTATTATTATTTTGTGTTTCAGTAAACAATATGCCTGCTCACCGTAGGCGCCCATTTTCTGAGACAGAGAATGACTTCATAACTGAAGGATTATGCCAACATCATGCAGTCCTGATGTCCAGAGGGTGGACCAGTACATCAGAATGTGCAGCCCTGTGGGATGAATTGGTCCGAAATTTCAATGCAATTGGGTGACACAATTGCAGCTACTAGCAAGTGCGACACAGAGCCACAGACATGATTCTTGCTGCAATGAAGCGTGCTGCTGAAGTGGCATGTGATCATCAGGTCACCAGTGGTTGGCCTGTAGCAGAACAACCTCTCACCATGACCGAGGAATATCTGCAGAACATTGCCACATAGGACAGCTCCCAACAGTCCATTGGCCTGTATGTTCTGGATGTGTGTGCCACTCCTGTGTCTCAGGAGGAGCTTCCATGTAGGCTTTGTTAGATCATCAGTAGAATACTGTGGCATTCATTCTGGAATAGTGTATATAGTTTATATGTTTGTCAGGTTGTTTTTTTGGTGGGGGTATTTAAGATAGCTGCAATGTTAAGGTCATTTAGAGGTTGTCAGCCACATTCTTGTTAACACTGAAGTTACTATAAAAATCAAAAGAAAAACGAGTTGAATGGTAGGAGAAAGCTGAAATAAGCAAATACGAATAACGTAATGCTAAAGCAACTAAAAACTTTAATATGGTAAGCGCTTTCATTGGTAAAAATATTCCACCTTCTTCAGACCCAGAACAACATAAAACTGATGCTTATATAGCTTGTAGTTAATTATCAATTAGTCATTCAATCAACCAATAAAAATAAAACCAGATAAAAGTACAATATTTAAACAGTATGAAACCTGCTCTAAAATGTTACAATGTTAAGTACATAATACTCAATTTATAAATAACATTAAATATATATGTATAACATGTGTAAATGTTATACTAAAAATCACATTTTAAAAAGCTACTAGGGCAAAACTGAAAATGTATAATATGTGATAATGACATAAATTTACTGTAAGAACTAAGATATTTAGCTAAATATAGACACATGAAAAATATATAGTAATATGTAAAAAATAAATAATTAATTGCATGCTGGTTAAAGACTAAAAACTAAAATCTGATCATAATAATACTGAATATATGACCAAAAACAAAGTACATATTTTTATATATATAAAACTGTGTAAATGTTACTATGTTTCAAACTTAATCAACAAAAAGGTACAGTATCAAATTCGAAATCTTTTATGCAAAATTAATATCTGAAGAAGGTGGAATATTTTTACCACTGAAAGCGCTTACCATATTAAAGTTTTTAGTTGCTTTAGCATTACATTATTCGTATTTGCTTATTTCAGCTTTCTCCTACCATTCAACTCGTTTTTCTTTTGATTTTTAGTAGTTTTTCGGTTTTCTTGGTTTTTTACTGAAGTTACTATAGATATAGATTATTAAACATATTACTCCCTGTTATACTGTTAAATGTGGTTCTGTTGCCATTACCTCTCCCATTACTTTTTTCAAGACCATTAGGAATCCACAGATCTAGGAATGCTGCAGCTGGCAAGCGGGATACATTTATGTCAGTAATGTAGAAATATTTCAACACATCTGCTACAGTGTCATCTCAGACCTGCTGTATGGATTGCTGTACTGTCTGCATACTTGTCAACTGTACAGATATTTGCAGAATGTCCATATGTTTGACTTATACCTCTGGTCCATATTTAAAGATCATAGTGATTGACTTGCAAACTATTGATAAGTCATTAAGGATTGGAGACATAAATAATGAGAAAGATCTCACATTCAGACTGCATACACATCATAAATGTCACGGTGAAGCAATACCTGTTATTCTATCACCTTTCTAGTTTTGTAAGGGCAATATGTCACAATGATGACTATTCCTGGGCCTTTGCCCACTCATTATTCATGACTTTGTCCACATTCCTTGCTCTAAGAGGTTGAGAGGAATTAATGTCTGTAATAATGACAGCAGTGTAAATTGCTTAACATATGTTGCATCATAGAAATGTAGGTATTAACATATTCCTGTTTTCATTCCTTTTTTCACAGGTGAACATGGAAGAGGTCGTTTGTCCCCTATGTCTCCTGATGTCAGTGTATCATCAGACTCTGATGATGATGGTGGCCAAAGTGAGGCACAGCTGGGAGTTGCAGAGGCTGATTCTGACACAGAGGTTGACATCCAATGAACCCCCCCCCCATTATCACTTGAAACATTCAGTATGCCTATGCATACCCAGTCCACTGAGGCCATAGATATTGGACAATTGGAGGTCGAGGACATTGACCAGGGAAGTGTGGCTACTACTGCAACTTCAGTGACTGTTGATACTGGCCATAGCCAAACTGTTAGCGAGGTGCCACACAAGCGGATTGATAGGTGTGTTGGAGGAGGCCTTCTGTCCCTCCACAACTTGTTGTAGGTGTCTCATTACGTGTTACTCGACATATGTTTAGGGCAATCATGGAGGTACAGGCATGTTCAGAAAGGAACTCCAGGAGAATTCTCAGGGTTATACACAGACTAACATCCATGACTGCATCCACATGTTGTTGTTTCCCTGGATCAGTTGAATGACATGTTAGAATGGAATGTGTTTGTGAGGGAGCACAGAGTATCTTTCAGGGAAGGCACATATTCTGTGATGGAACATCCGCTGGGAGGGGAGTGTCAGCCTTGTTGGCATAGGTCAGCAACTACATCTGCTGAGAAACAACATGGCCGTGGCTGATCATGCTCCCATGGTGGCGATACATACATTGCTCAAGCAGGGAGTGAGGTGTCCACACTCGAATGTAGCTGGCCATGGGGTTGTGGTCCTGGACATTCCCATGAAGAAAGCATATCCAGCAGACATTGCTCAACTTCATGTGGTAGCACAGCATCTGACCTTGGGCGTGGAAGTGCCTGTCTCATGTTCATGGGAGGAGACGATGAACTGGCCAGCTCTCCTATACACGGCTCACAGCTGCCAAACATACAGACACAGGATTCAGGTTACTGGCTAAGGCTCTTGCCACCCCTATAGTGCCTTTTTTAGGCAAACTTCAAAGGACAAAACCACCACCGTAACAGGTACAAGCATGCAAAATTTGAAGGTAATGCTACTCAATGCTAGAAGTCTAAACCTCAAAATGCACTCTCTCGAGGCACTCCTAAAAATGGAGAACATCGATATCTGTGCAGTAACTGAGACCTGGTTCAAGGCTCCAGAGAGCACCCCTGCAATACCAGGCTACAACTCTTACCACACTTTTCGGCCACCAAACCAGGACCGAAACACTAAAGGTGGAGGAGTGTCAATATTCACCAAGGATATTCACACCACCAGGCTAGTTGGCCAACACAATGTGTCTGAAATTCTCCAAGTGCAACTAACACTAGGTAAGACTGCAATCCAAATTGTAGCTTGCTACAGATCCCCCACCATACCCCAAGATTCTCACTACACCTTTCTAAACATACTGGAAAATATTAAGATAGAACAAAACACCCTAATACTGGGTGATTTAACTACCCTGCCATTAACTGGGAAAACTACTCCTGTCCCAACACCTTTGCGCAACGGTTCTTGGAATTCATAAATTCCAACGCCCTGGATCAACTAATCCATAGACCCACCAGGGGCTCCAATATCCTAGACCTGGTCATTACCAACATGGGAAATCAATGCTCCATACCTATGGTCACCCCCTCGTTAGTCAGGTCTGACCATAAGCTAATCACCCTTAACATCCACATCCCACCCCACCCTCCAGTAAAGAAACCACCATAAAAACTTCTCCAAAGCCAACTTCATGCTACTCAAGTCAGAAGTGACAAACTTCATGACACCCATGCAGATGGGAACTGAAAGTTCAACTGCTGAATCCTACACTAAGGCACTGTATGAGCACATCCACTCATGCATGAATCGTGCCATCCCAAATAGAACCAAAATGCTCTCATCCAAAAAAAGGAAGCCAATCTGGTGGTCCCCTGCCATAAACAAACTTTACAACAAAAGGAAGAAACTTTTGCAGAAAAGAGGAAAATCCCAGGATGCAAAAACTCCCTTACTAGCCTCAGTAAGAAACTGAGATGCCTCATAAAATCCTCCAAAGCTAGTTACGAAAATAAAATTGCCAAAGATTCCAAAGACAACCACAAAGCATTCTATAACTATGTCAAGAATCTAAATGGCAATGCTCAGATCTGCTCTGAGCTAAAACAGAATGGCATTAAATATACTGATCCGAAGGATATTGCCAATATCCTGGCAGATCGATTCAGTGCCAACTTCACCCCCCTCTCACCCCCTAAATGGCCCATCTCAATACCGGAAGATTGCCAAATTCCATTAATAACGGCCACACAGGTACAAAACGCAATCTCTAAAGCCAAGAATACAGCATCCATGGGACCAGATGACATCCCGGGCTGTGTACTACATGAACTACAATATGAACTGGCACCTCACCTAAGTGTCATGTTTAATCATAGCCTCACCTCAGGTTTCATGCCCACTGAGTGGCGCAGAGCTACAGTTATCCCAATCCACAAGGGGGGATCCACCTTGGATCCCGGAAACTACCGTCCCATCAGTCTGACAAGCCTTATCTGCAAGGCCATGGAGCGTATTATCATGGAACTTATAAACAAAGACATTGGCAACCTTCAAACACTGGACCCCACCCAGTTTGGGTTTGTGAAGGGCCGATCTTGTCTCCTGAACCTGATTGACTTCTTTGAATCAGTCTCCAGAGCCATGGACAAGGGTAAGGTGGTCCACACAGCCTATCTAGACCTTGCCAAGGCCTTTGACACCATCCCCACTCTGGAATCATAGATAAACTTACTAAGTTGGGCATTAATCCCTATGTCACCCAATGGGTTGCTAAATGGCTTACTGATAGAACCCACACTGTAAAAGTAGCCGACTCCAAATCCAGCTCCAGACAAGTGACAAGTGGAGTACCTCAGGGTTCAGTCCTGGGGTGCTCTTGTTTGGCATCTACTTCTCTGAAGTACAGGTCAACACTAAGGGACTCTGGCTAACAAAGTTTGCAGATGACTGCAAACTGGGAGCCATTATTGAATCCCAAATGATGTGGATACTCTACAAGAGGGCCTTACAGAAACAGATGCTTGGTGCCAGTGCCATGGGCTCGAGCTCAATGCCAAGAAATGTATTGTTATCCCTTTGGGAAAAAACATGTATCCATGAATTACCATATAGGTGGCAGTACACTAAACACAGAAAGTGTGATAAGAGACTTAGGGACACAGGTGGACAGTGGTCTCACCTTCGATAACTACATCGCCACAACAGTCAGGAAATCCTTCTATGTGGCACACCTCATCACGAAGGGCTTTTCATCCAGAAAAAGGAGGTCATTGTCCCACTGTACTCATCCCTCATTAGACCCATTATAGAATACAACGCCCCATTTGGTATGTACCTCTCAAGACATCTGCAACAACTGGAAAGGCCTCAGAAATACCTCACTAAAAGAATCACAGGCCTAAAGCAGATGCCCTACGCTGACCGCCTTAAAAAACTCCAGCTATACTCTGTCATATATCGTCTACTCAGAGGCGATCTCTGCTTAACATACAAGGCCATGTCAAACCCAGAGCTGTTGGACATGTTACACTTAAAGAAATCCCAATCCCTCAGAGCTACACGCTCCAGGGATCTAAACCTTGTCATCACAATAAACAAAACATGCTGGAGGGATAGGTTCCTGACCCAGAGACTGCTCAGACTCTGGAATAGAGTGCCCATACATGTCAAGCAGAGTGCCTCTTTGGACCTCTTCAAGAGGAACCTTGACGATTGGATGGGAGAAAGGAAATTCACCCCAGGGATCACGTCAGTCGCCCTGCTAGACAGGGGTCCAGGAAAGTAAATAATGTGGGAAGAAATAGCCAGGGAATTGTTATGGCTAGGCTTGTATAGGCCCTAGGGCTGATAGCCTAGTACCAACCTATGAACCTGTGAACCTATGAACACATAGAGCTAACACTGAGCTTGGTTGTGTTCATGTAGATACTCACACACCAGTGTCACATTGAGGGCACTTACAGACACACACTCAACATTTAAATGGTCCATCTTGCCTGCTTTCTTTGCTTACTCACTCGCTCACTAGTCTTTTATGTCAGCCTAGGCCACCTGCACCCCCACACAATACCCTGTACAAGTGATAATTGTGCTACATCCCGTTGTCTATCTTTTGGATTCAGGGATACTAAAGCTATGTGTCTGATGCACATGGTGACTATCTATATTAATATGACTTTATTACTTACATTTGTGCTGTCGAACTGATAATTATACCTGTCATTTAGATTGTACATAGCCATTTAGACAGTTGCTAGCATAATAATCTATCTGCTTTATAGTGGATGCCTTTGTAAGGGCTACAGTTAGACAATTAAATGTGTCTCATTAATACAGCTCACATTCTCTTTAAGGATTGTTTAGTACAAGAGTATGGGTGCACATCCAAAGCCAACCCCTCAGATTCAGAGCTCAGGACTGTATGTCAGCACTGAAGACAAATCTCATCAGAACGATAATACAGTATAATGTTCCTTTTTGCATGTACATCACCATATATTCTGAGGTTCATAGGATATGACTAGGGTATTGAAATGATGGTGTTTAGAAACATAGCCATTACATCACAATATAATATTCAAAGGCAGATATAATGCATGGCCAAGTTTTGTCTAGCAAGGACCACCCATATCCAGGAGTGAAGCAGCAATGATCCTTGGCAGATAATGTTTTCACATCAAGTCATCAAGGCTGTCCTTCAACAGGGTAATGGAGGTGCTCTGCCTGACATGGATTTGAAGCCCACTGCAGAGGTGTGACAATCTCTGAGAGGTGTATCTGTCTCTCCAGCATGTCCTATGTATGTCATAGTGTACATTGTGGTCCCTTGAAGAAATAACTCTTGTCCCACATTGCTTATGCAAAAGCAACATTTTCATCCCATTTTGACCACAGATAGCCCTTTAAGGCATACATAATCTTCCTCAAAGCTATGTATATGATACTGCACACATTGACAGCTATGTCAGTCTGCCCAGAAAAGACACATGTTGGAGGCCCTATGATGTTTTATTACTCAGACATGTCTGAGGTCTGTCAAGTTGGTGCAGGTGTTTTTTACAATACATATCAAAGGGAGGATTATATTCATTAATATGGCTGATGAGGGATGAGTATAGGGGATTGATAGCATATATTGCAATTGATGTAATGCCGTTGCTAATCAGCTGTAAGATGTAGAATGTCTAACTCCCCTTAGTAGACCCAGGTTGCAGCTGACATGTGTTCCAAGGTCTATCAATACAGCGGTAGGGAATAGTGTACTCATAGTTATTTTATAATAAGCAGGAATATTTATTACTACCACAGGGTATGCTGATGCATCTCTGTGCAGTTCATGCCACAACCATGGCTTTGTCAGCAGTCATTAATGCCACAGACCCTCTGGTTTGTTTAGGACTTCTGAGATGTATATATCAGTCATGAGGGGCCACAGCACTGACACTTCTGTTACCACACAGGTGTCTTGTCTGCTGCTTGAGGTGAAGTCTCGCACCATGATTGAATGTTGTTGTCTGTGATCCCATCTGCAAACCAAATGATAACATAGGATTTGATATTCATATTGGTTAGTTTCCACTGAGAACAAGTGTTGGATTGTGTTGAAGGCCTTGGCCAAGTTAAAATAGGATGTGTGCACATCTTTGACTTTGTGTATGTCTGTGGTCACAGTCTTGAATTCCACCAGGTTTTGCAGCCAGAAGATACACTTGAAAACACCTAACTGGAATACATCCATGGTTTGCAGGTCACCTATGTCCTTGTGTCTGAGATGCATGCAAACTGTATCCATTGACTTACGGCAGAAGTTGCATAAAGTTATGGTTCTGTAATTGCACTTGTATTTTGCTGATCATCCCTTGTGCGGTTGAAAAATGGTCACTGTATTCCGTTCATTGTGGACAACAGCAGTATTCAGACTGTGGTTGAATATGGTGCTTAGGAGAGTAGCTCACTGTTGAAGCACATGAAGAACACAGTCTGGAATGCCATCTAGTCCCATGGAGACTGTGCTCCTAGTCTTCGAGGTGGCAGTGATGACTTTCTCATTGTAGATACCACAGGTTGGAGGTGATGTTGCACACATGGTTTTGTAGTAGGTTTAGGGATGGCAGGCGGGACACTTATCAGCCAAATGTGTCTGCTAGCAGATTTGAAAGTTACATTGGGTCAGTGTTTGTGCTACCATACACAATTGGATCCAAATACATCTGAGTTATATATATCAGTTTGCAGATGTACATGAAGAAAGCCTTATGGTTATCCCTGGATATGTTGTTTAAATTATTAGTGTAGTTGCTCTGTGAGGGTTTTTGAAGGTGTCTTATTTGCATGTTTATGCTGAGGAGAGTGGCCTTCCAGTCCTGGTTTCTCAATGTTGTATTTGTAAACAGCAGCTTCTCTTACTTACTGTATGATGTAGTAATAGCAGACATCCACCAGTATGGTTTATATTTTCTGGAGGATCTTTGAGCCTATCAGGCATGGCTGTGTGTAGACATTTGTATAGATGTGTAGACAGGCCACCAGGGAGTAAGTTACTATAGCTGTCCATGTCCTTTGTGGAAAATATGTCTTGGAAGTAGTTTAGACCATCCCTTAGGAGGATGTAGTTACCTTGGATGATGTTTTTGAACCTGACTCCTCCTTTGGAGAGTTCAGTAGCTGTATCTATTTCAAAACATACTGCCTTATAGTTGGATTAACAGTGCAGGCAATACAAATGTGCCATTACATTGTTCACTTATATTGTTGAGTTACAGGTCTGGAATATGCAATAACCTTGTGGAGTTGTGCACTATTTCTTCCATGGCATTTCAGTTCACAAACTCCAGGTAATATTGTGCAAGTGAGTTTGTTGTCCTGGGTTGTTTTGTTCTACTTTAATTGTTCCATGTAGTAATATATAGGCTGTGTGGCCTTTCATGTTTATGGATGGTGACCTATCAATGGCGATAACATGAAGGAGTTTCCTATCCAGAGGATGTTGGACATAGAATAACTTCATATAGTTGTCTTCTCTAAACAGTCTTGAGGCATACTAATATTCAGTGTAAATACATATGACACCTCCTGTCTGGTTGTTTGGAAGTCATTGTAGCCTTGCAAGGCCAAAGTACTTACTGCAGTCTTGAACCAGGTGTCTGTGACTGCACAGACATCAACATCTTCACTGTGAAGAGTGCTTACAGAAAGTGCAGTTTAAGATGTGAACTCATAGGGTTTAGCAGCATGTCCCTTACTTTGTTGGAGTTGTACACATTCACATTAGTTATTCTGCTTTTGTGACTTTACCTACTAAAGGGATTATAGTGCAGTCAAGTGCCTTATGTCTGGCAAAGCAGTGTACTCTATCCATCATATCATCCCACACTGACAGGTACTGTATCACCTTAGAATGACACCAGAAACTTAGGCAAGTTAAGATAGTCTGTTGTTCTTTATATAGTGGTATCATCCTAACCGAGGGTATAATACTGCTCAAACACAGGGACATACTTGGCTGGGACCCATATTTAGATAGCTCAATCACGTCTGAGTTCATATATTTCATATGGTCATGTCTCAAGTTGTGCATACCAAGATGAAGTGTGCTAGATTAAAAGAGGGACTTGTTGAGAGACTTGATTGCATGTGTGCTGTGATGGCTACATCTGCCACACAGCTGACACTAAACATCCTTTTTTAAGCTGGTGAATGGGGCAACTGTACATCTCACTATACAGTCAACTATTATGAAAACCTTATGGATACATACCCATTGCCTTATGCACCTCTATGGTGAGACAATTGTGATGATATTTATTATGTGTATTGTCTGCTTGTAGCCTGACTGTGTTTAGGATGTGTCTGCTGTTTAGGCTGGTTTGTGGAGAGCACCTCTGCACATGATGGTTTGTCTTGGGTGCATATTATGAGTAGGAGTCAAGGTGTGTGAGATGACAATCTGTTTAGTGTTGCCCTTCTGGAAGCAATATAGCACTGATTCCAGATTCCTACTATAGGTGGGGCTCAGTGCACATGAGGCATTATCTGCAGTGAGTCAAAAACTCATATCAACTATGCTAGCAGGGGAAACAGAGGGAAAATGATATGTGATAATGGGAGGTTTGAACTTGGTATCTGCATATCGAATGCAAAAAGGAGGGGTGTATGTGATCTGACTGCTATTTTCAAGAGACTAATCTATGGAGTGTACATTTTGAGGTCCTTCATAAGGTACAGGAATACTTCTTTTATTGATAGGTAAGTGGGTAAATTGCTACTTGTATGACAGAGGTTCTGACAGCTTGATCTGCTCTGCTACATAGCATTTAAAAGCAAGTGTATTGACATTTCTGCATGTATGAGGGCAAAGTGTTACAGCCTCTGCATACAATCCAGGGCAGGTAATACAAAGAAACACTGTTAAAGCCCAAACTCAGTCCAGACGCAGTAACTTTCAAATAGATACTCCTACTGTACACCCCTGCCACAAGTGTACAGAAGGGGTTTCTCCAAACACAGATGTCATCTTCTTCTGGATAGTACCATTAGGGCTCACCACAGCAGGTCATCTGCTTCCATTTTTACCCCTCCTATGCATCTTTCTCTGTCACGACAACCACCTGCATGTCCTCTGTCACAACATCCTACACCTTATCGTAGGCCTTACAATTTTCCTCTTACCTGGCAGCTCCATCCTTAGCATCCTTCTCCCATTGTACTCAGAATCACTCTTCAGCACATGTCCAAACCAACACAATCCCACCTCCCTGTCTTTGTGTCCAAACCGTACAACCTGAGCTGACACTCTAATATATGGTTAATACTCTTGCCCATCCTCAGCACACACAATGCAAATTGTAACATCCGGGACTCTGCCAACACCTCTTATGACTCCTGTCTTTTTGTCATTGGCACCATCTGTCACCCATATGACATAGCTAGTCTCAGAACCATCTTGCAGACCTTCTCATTCAGTCTTATTGGTACCCGTTTGTCAAAAATCACTCGTAATACTCTTCACCCCCACCACCCTTCATGCTGTCTCTTCTTCACCTGTCTTACACACTCACCATTAACTGAACTGTTGATTCAAAGTATTTCACATCATATGCCTTCACTAACTGTACTCCCTGCATCCTAACCATTCCTCTATCCTCCCTGTCATTCACACACACACACATACAGTAGATATAAAAAGTGTACATACCCCTATTAAAATGCCAGGTTTTTGTTATATAAAAAATGAGACCACAATAAATAATTTCAAAACTTTATCCACCTTTAATGTGACCTATAACCTGTACAATTCAATTGAAAAACAAACAAATCTGTTAGGGGAAAAAATCTAAAAAATAAAAAAATGTACAATATGCTGGTTGAATAAGCATGCACACCCTTAAACTAATACTTTGTTGTGTGTGCACACCCTTAAACTAATACTTTGTTGAAGCACCTTTTGATTTAATTACAGCATTCAGTCTTCTTGGGTAGGAATCTATCAGCATGGTTCATATTGATTTGGCAATATTTGCCCACTCTTCCTTGCAAAAGCGCTCCAAATCTGTCAGATTGCGAGGGCATCTGTTGTGCACGGTACTCTTCAGGTCACCCTACAAATTTTCTATTGGATTTAGGTCTGGACTCTGGCTGGGCCATTCCAAAACTTTTATTTTTTTCTGATGCAGCCATTATTTTATTGATTTGGATGTATGCTTGGGGTCATTGTCATGTTGAAAGGTGAAATTCCTCTTCATCTTCAGCTTTCTAGCAGATGCCTGAAGGTTTTGGGCCAAAAGTGACTGGTATTTGGAACTATTCATAATTCCCTCCACTTTGATTAAAGCCCCAGTTCCAGCTGAAGAAAATCAACCCCAAAGCATGATACTACCACCACCATGCTTCACTGTGGAGATGGTGTTTTTTTGGTGATGCAAAGTGTTGTTGTTGTGCCAAATGTACCTTTTGGAATTGTGGCTAAAACGTTCAACCTTGGTCTCATCAGACCATAACACATTTTCCCACATGCTTTTGGGAGACTTGATGTATTGCTTTGCAAATTTTAGCAGGGCCTGGATGTTTTTCTGTGTAAGTAAAGGCTTCCATCTTGCAACCCTACCCAATAATCCAGACATATGGAGAATACAGGAGATTGTTGTCACATGTAGTACACAACAAGTACTTGCCAGAAATTCCTGCAGCTCCTTCAGTGTTGCTGTAAGTCTCTTGGCAGCCTCCCAGACCAGTTTTTGTCCTGTCTTTTCATCAGTTTTGGAGAGACGTCCAGTTCTTTGCAACATCACTGTTGTCCCATATTTTCTCCACTTTTTGATGACTGTCTTCACTGTATTCCATGGTATATCCAATGCTGTGGAAATTGTTTTATACCATTCTCCTGATGGATACCTTTCAACAATGAGATCCCTTTGATGCTTTTTAAGCTCTCTGTGAACCATGGCTTTTGTTGTAGCAGGCAACTGAATAAATGTCAGGAAAATCCTACTAGGACAGCTGAAGCTTATTTGGGGTTAATCAGAGTCTCTTTAATTGATGGCAGGTGTGTACCCAAGAAGACTGAATGCTGTAATTAAATGAAAAGGTGTTTCAAAAAAGTATTAGTTGAAGGTTGTGCACACGCAACAAAGTATTAGTTTAAGGCTGTGCACACTTATGCAACCAGCGTATTGGACATTTTTTATTTTTTATATTTTTCCCATAACAGATTTTTTTTGTTTTTCAATTGAATTGTACAGGTTACAGGTCTCATTAAAGATGGAAAACGTTTTGAAATTATTTATTGTGGTCTCATTTTTTTATATCACAAAAACCTGGCATTTTAACAGGGGTGTGTAAACTTTTTATATCCACTGTAAAGTCTTGTTAGTCCTGCTGACCTTCATTCCTCTCCTCTGTAGAGCATATCTCCACCTCTCCAGATTCTCATAAACCTGCTCCCTACTCTCAATACAGATTACAATGTCATCCACAAAAATCGTAGTCCATGGGGACTCTTATGTGATCTAATGTGTCAACATGTCCGTCACCATTGCAAATGAATGTCATGATATTTGTGCATACAATAACAGGAAAATCACTGTTGTCTGTCTTATATAGGAGGAGGTAACATCTACCCATCTATCAGGCCAGTGTGTGACCATAGCCTGTTGTGGCTTATACATATCCAATAATCTATCACTGATGACATCAGCAGTGTCTGCTGAAGACAAGAGGACAGTGTCCATGCTCTGTGTGACATTCACTAACAGCCACACACATAAACTCACAGTTGACTGCAGTAAAATTAGAACCCCTACCTCTTTATGGAGACACACACACACACACACACACACACACACACACACACACACACACACACACACACACACACACACAGTTGACTGCAGTGAGATCATAACCCCTACCTAAGTTTATGGAATACAGATATCAGTCTTTAATGCACGTGCCACAGTACAAGTCTGATTTATGTAGGACTGCAGATGAACTTATACTAGATGACATAACCAAGCCATGCATTGAACAACAGCTTGGGAGGCATGCATAGTCACATTGTTTCATAGTGTCATCTGAGGCTAGTAGCCTAGCAGATGAATACTGTTTATTAGCATAGCTGTGTAATAACAATACCCTTATTGAGCATATTAGTCTGTTTGTGTTCAGATGAGCAAGCCTGTGAGCACCATTGACTAGCTCTGCCCATCAGAGAGCAGCCAACATTATATATTACAACTTGTACAGTGGTTGATATATGTGTGGAAAAATCAAGGTGCCCAAGGGTTGTTGTGATTGTTGGTGTTGTTGCTGGTGGGGAAATAAATGGATGGCTTGTCAATATATGGACCTATATTGTGCCCTCAATTTGCAATGTTACCACATGTAATCTTATGGGACACATGGCATATGAGAATTATAAGGCACCATACCTCTCAGCTGTCCAGATTTACATATAATACCCAGATGCTGGTCTCATATTTCTGGTCTGTTTCTCACAATATTCTATTTTTTCTAGAAAATCAATGGCAAATCATTGAGAAATGAAGGCAGGCAATAATGGCAGACATCTGAATTTCAGATGTTATATTCTTCATAAAATTCATGTTAATCCAACACCTGTTATTCTATCACCTTTCTAAGTTTTTAAGGGCAATATTTAAAAAGTGTCCCTATTTTTGGGCCTTTGTCCCCCTCATTATTTGGGGCTTTGTCCTGATTTCTTGCTCTAAGAGCTTGAGCGGTATGTAGGGTACTAAGGACATATATATATATATATATATATATATATATATATATATATATATATATATATATATACAGTGTATCTATATCTCTATCTACAGTATATATATATATATATATATATATATATACACACACACACACACACACACACACACACACACACACACACACACACACACATATATATATATATATATATATATATATGTATATGTATCTAGCTATCTATATCTATAGATATTTATATATATAGTGCTATAGGGTGAGAAGCATCAGATCTGTATTATGGTTAAATAAGTATACACGCATGTGTGTTTGCCTTTTTTTACCTTTTTGCTTGTAGGTAAGCAGTGCACAATTGCGAGGTGATTGCTCACATCTGAGACATACTATTATGTAATATATACCTGTTACTACAGTCCACTCCTATCTCTACTCCAGGCTGAGATTTCCCAATTACTAAAGGCAATAATAATTGAATGTATCCGGTATCTGTGGTTGGCGGTCTGACATAAATCCCATTTCCTCTTTCACGCAAACTGGCTAAGCTTTATCAAAAAGGTTTTATACATGCAGCGCACTGCACATATGTGGAACTAAAATAAGACAAAGGTGATAACAGTATGGGACAGAATCACGGTTTGTAAAACACAACCTATTGCTATTACACTTCCAAAACTACTACTTATATCAGGATTAGAACCTTCAACAGCATTACAGCTTCATTAGACAGGATGGCAGCCTTAGTCCTTTTGACTACAGAAGCAGCTTGCCAGAACTGGGGTCATTCCACATAACCACCTGCATAAAAATGTACACTGCTATACATCAGTTACCTAACACATACAATGTATGATCAAATCTATATTATTGTTCTGAAAATGTGGGGGCTAATCACTGTGACACACACCCATATACCATGGTAAAATAATGTTAAAATAAATGAATATATAATAAATGTACCAGTAATCTGCTGCAGTAGGACTGTATGAATGTTTCATGCATGAGGCCTACTAATTACAAATGGATACGTAATAGTAAAATAGTGTCTGTAGTCACGTGTTAATTTAATTTCTGTACAAATGCACCACTATTTGCTTGCATACTGTACCAAGTTAATAGATACAAAGGATATGCCATTATCATAATACTCTACAAGAATACAGTGTAGGTTAAGGACCTACTTTGCAAATGCAGCAGTTGACACAACTGTAGTTCCGGGCTGACTCTGACTGATGCAAGCAGTACACAGCCAATACATGCATAGGTACAGGTTGTGTGAATTGCCTGGCATCATTTTTAATATATGTATGTGAGTAGGAGAAAGGTATTAGTTCCTAGGTCCCTAAGTGGTCAGTGAATATGCTATGTGTTGTTTCTTAGCCAAAGCAAGGGCATACTGAACATGTCTACATATGCCTACAGGAACAGCAGCTGGGGGTTCCTCTTCAGAGTCCTCCTATGACTGTGACTGTGGTGACCTAGGTGTTGGTGGGGAATGTGTGTCCCTTCACCTTGCTGATCCTGCTGCAGCTGATTCTACAGGATAAGATTGTAGACCATAGCACATACTGGTAATATTTGTGTTCATGTGCATGGGGTATACTGCAACCCTCCACTGGATATATCTAGGCACTAGAACCTTTGCTTCAGAAGCCCAAACGCACACTCTATGATGTTCCTAGTTTGTGCATGTGCCTCATTATGGTGTTCTTCTGTGGGTGTGTGTGCATTTCTGTGTGTGTGTGTGTATTTCTGATAGGTCTCATCATCCACAGTACCAGGGTATAGCCATTATCCCCCAGTAAATGGCTCTGTAGGCTGTTCCCCCCAGCAAACATTTAGTATAGCTGTGATGTGTGGCAGATATGGGAGTCATAATAACTACCAGGATTGCCAGCACTCACATTCAAGATAATCCTCTGGGCATTGCACACTACTTGGCAGTTGATGGAGTGGTATCCCTTGCGTTTAATGTAGATTCTATCCTGCTCACCAGGTGGTGCCTTGATGTATACATGAGTGCAAGCTATTGTACCCAATACTTCAGGGAACTGTGCTACATTTATTTATTTAACATTTGTTTACCAGGAAAATACGACTTGGAACGAAGCAAATTTCAGTGGTAGCCTGGGGAGAAATGCTCCAGATGCATGTCTTTGTAATGTGGGAGGAAACTGGTGCACCTGGAGGAAACCCACACAGATGCAGGGAGGACATACAGACTCCACACAGAAGGTACCCCAGCCTAGAATCGAACCAGAGAACCTCTTGCTGTGAGGTGACTCACAACCGCTGCACCACTGTGCCGTACATGGTAGAACCTTTGCATATTGCTGGCTCTTCCCAGAGGGGAAAGGGGAAAAGTTATGTGGTCACTGGCATGTAGAACCATAGCATCCAGGAATAGGTGGAGTATCCTGGATGCTGATGACTGTGACATCCCCAACATGCCCCAGTTGGTCTTTGAAAAGTAGCTGTAGCTAATATCCTAAGGGCTACAAATGCCTTAGTTTCCACTGGGATGGGTTCCCCTCAGTTGGCTGTGGCTCTGAATTGAGGATGGCAGAGCCCACAGATTCCTTGTAATATGTCAAGAAAAAACTAAATTCTACAGTGAAGACAAAGCCAGACTCACAGAAAAGTATAAATAAAACTAAAATAAAAATCACAGTCTGGCACCGGAAAGCTCTAAATAACTGCAGGAAAGAATCTTTCACCACTTAAGGCTTCTTCAGTCAAGAAAGTGTACAACACAATCAGCTCTACTTAAATACATAAGGGATCACATGACAAAAGATCTTGATTAACAATCAGGTAAAATCAATTAATATAGGCCTTATGAAGTCTAAAAACTTATCTTAAAATCATCATTTCAATAATATATCCTAAATGTTCACAGACTTATTATATTTTATTATGTCTATCTTTAAGTATAAGTTTAATAGTTATACTCTCATTTAAACTAGGATGTTCATGAGCTATAAAACTTAATATGCACTTATTCTCCACTATCTCGGTATAATTTTGTATGTCTCCCCCTAATATTCTCATAAATATTTTGAAGTATAAAAAATCTAAGTTCATGTTCTTCATCGGGAATTTGCCCTTTTCCCCAATGTAGAGTGATCTCAGAGTTGGTGTATTTAGTTAGGGGGGATGGGGGAAGATGAAGCCCCCCCCCCACTTGATTAGGGTTTGAAAGTTTGTTTTCCTGTCTGCCGGCCAAGCAAATTTTTTCCCTGTGAAAATATTTGCGGAAGTGGCCGTTCACGGTTTTCAGCTTTTGCCATTTGGGTGTCGATGTTTAGGTGTTCGACAACCTAAACATTCAATTTTATAATATAGACCCGCTCAAAAAGAGCTTTCCATTCAGTATCTTTTAAATTATGGAAAGTACTTCTCACATATCCATTGTTGAATGCAGCTCTAATGTCATTCCCACACATCTGACAAAATACTTCCAAAACTGGATCCAACATTGGCATAAATGTACTCGTTTTTTTGTAAACATGTATATCAGTGTTTGAAAGAAACAACATCTTTAACATGACACTGCGAACAAAAAGTTTCAAGTCTAAAATAATGTCAGTTAACATTCCTGTAGCTGGAATATATACCAGTCCTTTCTCAAGTAGAGATAATTGCGCATTTGTTAAAGCCTTAGAGGATAAGTTAAAAACTAAATGTCTACCTGACACTGCTGCATCTTCTTTATCATCTGAATCATCCTGGAATCTGGTCCTGAGTGTTGTAGATGGCATTTTCTCACATACCTGCGAGAACTACTGCATCCTGGCAAATCCATTTTCATGATAAATATGTTTTTTACTTGGTCTGAAGAAGTGCCCTTGGAGACATGAAAGCACTCACCTGAATAAAGTTTTAAGTTCTTATTTTATTTTTGCTGCCGTGGCTGATCAGGTTTGGACTATATACATATTTTACATTTGCATTTTGCTGACCTGATCATCTTTTCCACAGTGGAATACTTCATTATATGGTTTTTACTCATTTGTTGGTATACCTGTGGATCACCTCAGTAATGACAGTACTGGACGTTAGGTTAGGAAGTAGGCCAATCTCAAAAATCAATTTGAATAAGAGTCTACTAATATCAAGTAATGTTGACCATTCCACTCGAAGATATCTGTAGCTACTGTCAACCAAGGTAGTTCAGAAATCCGGCTTAACTGAAGTGGTTCTTTCTGCTGATGCGGCTTTGTACTATTACAAAGAGAATACGTTGAAAGTACTTTCTTGATATCTTTTGACATAGAAGGACAAAATATTAGTCCTCTCACCCTTCTTTTCATAGAATCAGTTCCCATGTGGCCACAATGCAAGATCTTAATGTACTCTTGTTGTAAGGACTTTGGAACAATTACTTTTGGACGTTTCATGATGATACCATTGTCTGACAAAGTCTCATCTCTGTATGGAACATACTGCTGCACATCTGTTGGTAAACAAGGTTGTTTTGAAGGCCATCCTCGACTGATAAAGAGATTGAGCTTCTGGAGAATTGGATCTGAAGCTGTGTGAGTTCTAAGCTCATCATGATATATAGAAGAAACATTTCTCACTTCCATGACTTCAAAATCATGTTTCTCATTCTCATGCTGTTCTGTGGTTTTCCTGGGTGATTGAGATAAGCTATCAGCAAGATAAAGAAGTTTGCCTTTTGTGTAAACAAGATTGAAATTATACTTCTGCAGTTTGAGCATCACGTGTTGCAATCTTGCAGGAGCTGTGTGCAATGGCTTTCTCAAAATTGTGACTAGAGGTTGATGGTAAGTTTCTATCTGGATAGGTCAACCATAAAAGTAATCATGAACCTTCGAACATGCAAACAGAATTGCCAAGAGTTCTTTCTCAATCTGGGTATAATGCATTTCAGTTTGGGTAAGAGTTCTCAGGGCATAGGCTGCTGGTCTACCGTCTTGAAGAATGATTGCACCAAGATTAAACTTAGAACCATCACAGGAATGAGTAACTGGTTTGTGAACATCATAGGAGCATAGAGTGGATTGACTGGCAATTTTCTGTTTCAGGAAATCAAATACTCTTTGGTGCTGTTCTGACCATGGCCAGGTTACATCTTTGCATGTCAGCACCACTAAGAGAGCTGAAAGTTGGCTTAAATCTGGAATGAACTTGCCTAAATAGTTGACCATGCTAAGAAAACAGTGTAGAGCTTGAACATTGTCTGGAGCTGACATCTCAAGAATAGCTCTTTGCTTGGAAGGACATGGTCATAAGCCTGAACGGGTAAATAAATGACCAACATAAGTAACTTCTCATAGCCTGAATCTGAACTTCTGAGGATTTAGCTTAAGATTCGCTTCACATATTCTTTCTAGTACTTTTGTGAGGTTTCTGTCATGTTTGACTACACCATTACCTCCTACAAGGATATAATCTATTATAATAGCACATGGATAGCCGGAGAAAATTTGTTCCATCATAAGTTGAAAGACTTCACTGGCAGAATTTATTCCAAATGGCATTCTCATAAATCTGTACCTCTGGAATGGCATACCAAATGTGGTTAGGAATTAATATTTTCGATCAAGCAAAATTTGCCAAAATAAACTCTTTGCATCAAGACAGAAAAAACGATGGCATTTGGCATGAGGGCAGCAAGCTCCTCAACTGTGCTCATAGGATGATGAGGCCTTTTTAATGCTTTGTTCAAGTCTCTTGGATCAATAAACATTCAGATATCATTTGAGCTTTTCTTATGAGCTATTTATTTATCATTTGTTAACTGGGAAAGTCCAACTTGGAACAAAGCCAATTTTCAGCAGAGGCCTGTGGAGAAATGCTCTAGCTGCATGTCTTTGTAACATGGGAGAAAACCAGAGCAAACCCACACAAACACAGGGAGGACATACAGACTCCACACAGAAGGCATCCCAGCTGAGATTCGAACTGGAAAACCTCTTGCTGTGAAGCGACAACGCTACCGCTGCACCACTGCACCATCCATACTACCATGGAAGATACCCATTCAGTTGTTCTTCTACTGGACAAATTACTCCTAGCTGCACCATTTTGTCTAAGAAGAGGCTCAGGTGTTCGTTTATGTAGTTTATTGCATACAAACACATCAGGATGGATGGCAGGAACACTAAACTTAAGTGAACTAACTGACTGAGTACTACACACAAGCATGCTTTCACTCTGTCTGCTCACTCAAAATGGCACTCTTGCTTGCACGTGCTCAGTACTTATATGCACATGCCCTCTGACTGGAATGCTTCTTAAAGATATATCACATACTATGATCTACAGTCTGGTCACTCAAAGAAGGTATGCATCACCAAAGCCATTTGCAGCAAGCGGTGCACTGCACAAATGCATGCAATTCACTCACACACACACACACACACACACACACACACACACACACACACACACACACACACACACACACACACACACACACACACAAAACCCCCCCCCAAAACAAAGTGACCTGACACCCCCCCCCCGATGTCATAGACACCCATTGGAAACATAAAGACCACTTAGGAGCCTACAGAAGTGAACTTTCCTACATAGTTCCTGCTTTATGTGATTCTACAAATTCACTGATGTTTGCACTCATTTGCATAATAACCATGCTGACAGCCTGGAATCAACATGGTTAGTAGCCATGTAAGCTGGTCAATAGCACGGGAGCATGATTTTAAAGACATAAGGCAGGGTATTACTTTACCTATGCTGACAGTAAACTACTCTTTGACATGACGTTTCTGATAATCATACTTAATAACTTTTGCGGCAAGCTGCGCACTGTGCAAACATGAGGTAAAAAAATACATTTAAATTTATAGTAATCTGACACACACCCCTGATGCTTTTAGACATCCACAGTGTATAATTTGCCCATTATATGTGTGTTGTTAACTTTTCATGGGAATTCTGTCCATATTTCTGGACTTTTACTTGCCCTTGCTTCTGTGCAGACTCCTGTACTTGAAAAATTTCCATGTACACTACCAACACGGGCACAGAGTCTACACGGTTGTATTTAAGGTTGTTGGATCACTCCACCATGTTGTTTCATTTCATTTCTATAAATTTCAGATACTTATGCAGAAATTTGCATTCCATGAAAGTTTCTGTAATTGCAAGTGAGTACACGTGATTGCATGCACCTACACGTAGTTTACTGAATCTAAAACTCGTGCGCCTGTGTTCGCATTGCACCACGGGGTTGCACAGGGAAAAAATGACCATGTTACCCTTACTGAATTCACCCCTACATCTTTCTCTTAACTAACCCTGACACTAACCCAAAAATAGCCACACACTCATACAAACACACAAAACCTGTTCCACCCAACCGTCCTCAACCTTATCTATAACTATCACACACAAATACAAATGCTCTCACCCCCTCCAACAGCACTCACCTTTCTCAAAGAAACATTCACTTGACATTTTGATAGTTCAGCTATCTGCATGTTTGATATAAAACACCACCCCTGCAATCGTCGACCAAACACGTGTGACGAAATGCAGAGAAATTATATATATATATATATATATATATATATATATATATATATATATATATATATATATATATATGTGTGTGTGTGTATGTGTGTGTGTATATATATATATATATATATATATATATATATATATATATATATATATATTTATTTATATATATGCAAGAGGCAGGTAGGGAGGGAAACTGCAGATTGCAGTGTAGTTCAGAATTAATAGCCTTTTCAGCAGCCAGTATTTGACTTGAATCATGTCAATTCTTGCAGCAACAGAAAATAATTAGAAAAAAATGGGGATGGGGTAGTCCGCGGACTGCAATGTGTAACAGTACTAAGGGTCTATTCAGCAGCATGAGTTTCATTTGAGTAATGCTATGGCTTACAGTTACACAAAAGATAATTTATAAAAATAAAAAAATAGAAAAAAAGTGAGGGGGCAGCACAATGAAATACAGTGTACTATTATGAGCCTAACAGACTGGAATAAAATGATTACTTGAGTAACACAAATCCTGCCATCAGCACTAGCACTGTTGCCGTTTCACCCTCAGTGCAACACAAAAGATAATCGCTATTACTTATGATGACACAAGGGCTGGTGTCTATGACTGAATGAATGTGCAGTACATCAACACAGAACAGAAAATTATATCTTATTTATCATAAAAAAGTGCAGAAACATTACAACATACAAAAAGAAATGTTATACAATTTTCTTTTCCAGTGGAAGTTAGCGCTTTATAAAAACTACAGGATTTAATAGCAATTATCAGTTAATGAACATTTTAGCAGAAACAATACATATGCATTGAACTACATTCCTTAAACAAAACACATGCAGTAATACAGTACAACATTTGTATATTCTTTACATTTTGCCAGTTAAATTCCCTGCGCATAGCTCAGTGAACAGTCAAGCATGACTCTTACATATGTTAAGAATAAACAGTAAATATATATAAACAATAAGACTGCCTATATTAAAAAATATTTAAAGATCAAAAGGAATGTCTGATTTACAGTGACAGCAATCCATGCACCACACAACATAGCTCACACATAGCACTGCATCCATCAGATATATTCTGTGTGTTTTTTGTAGTGAAGGTAACACTAAACCGAATGCCATGGTCTATACCTGTGGACTAGGCACCACCTTTTTACCTGTGCAGCTGTATGTCATGCACAAGCCTACCACATTGGGTCCTTATTATGATTGCTGTCAGGTGGCCACAAAAAGTATCATCAGATGTAGCAGGATCTATATTGGGAGCTGCAGTGACATCACGAGACAGTTTACCACTAGAACTGGTGCATGATCATGTTATGTAGAATGCAATACACTGCAAGCTTTCTGCATACAGCAGCACAGTCATACTGAAGGTCACCACAAGCCTCATACAGGCAATGGAAAGAGGCTTTCAGTAGGCAATCACTCGTTCAATCACAATCCATGTCTGGGACAAGGTGGTATTGTACCTTTCTTAGACAGTTCCCATAAGGTTCCAAACAGGCGCTATTAAACATGGCTATTAAACTAGTGCTAATGGGTAGCCTGCATCATATGGAAAAAAATAGAAAAGAAAATAGGATGAGACATAACAGGGGAAGGGTAGCCTGGTGCTAAGCATTACATGTTCCATAGAATAAACTAATTAGACAATTATAATTAAAATGTTCAATTACCAACTGACTGTGAGGCATCATATAAATAAGAAAAGGAAGGTACAGTGAGCGTGGGTGCAAGGTAATGAGAATCATGGGTACTGCCAGCATGCTAGGCTGACACATTGGTGATGCAACTCCATTCATCACACACTGCCTGGTCATTGATGGAGTGTTAGACTTTGTTATGCCTACACCACTCCCCTGTGGTCATGATGGGGTCCTCATGGCAACATGGAAGCAATCTATCACATCAAGAACCTTAGGGAACTGTTGCAGCCTGTAGAAAGCATACATGGTTCTGGCTCTGTCCTGAGGTGACTCCCTGAAATAGATGTACTGTCCCATAAATCAACAGTATATCTAGGAACTGATGAAGCACGCTCAAGACACAATCCTGAGATATACCTAACTTGTTCCCAATATGTCTCCAGAAAGACCCCATGGCAAGTATAGTGAGGGCAATACATACCTTAGTTATCCACAGAAATAGGAAGGCTAGAGATCCCCAGAGTTCCTGTCTGTGGACCATACATACTCACTAAAGCCCTAAAATATCCCTGTCCACTCTAAATCTATCAATAATTTCTTGGTTATTAAAGTTATAATGGTTTATTCTTTGTCTGTATCTCTGCCTTCTTTACTGGTGAAGACCAATAGACACAAGCTGTTTTGTCTCGGCCAAGACAAGCATCTCAGACAGAGAAGTAGCTAGGCTAGCAGCAACAGCAAGCATCTTCAACAAAATGGAAAGTAGAGAGAAAAGGCAAGATTTCTCCTTTTATAATGCCTCTGTGGATAATGAGGAAATAAAGTAAAAGATGACTATAAATCGCAAACAGGCAGGAAGAGGACTAATTAGCATAAGTTATGCAGAATTTCTCATTTTAATCTCATTGCTCCTTCATTTGCATAAGTTCCTTTGAGGCTACTGCACCTATGCACAACTGGCCTCTGTGAGTCTTGTCAAGTCTGCGCTTAGGCACGACAAGTGGAGATTACCATTACACGAAAGCACAGCATCTATGAGTACCACGCTGTCTATCTCTGGCTTCTAAATTAAGCTTCTATGCAAAATTCTTACTCTAAGTAGGTAAACATTTCTTAATATTATACCTTCTTTTCACACAGACAAAAGTACACATAATATTAAATTTATTTTAAATTTGCAGACTGGATAGTCCATCTTAGTAGTGACCCCTTTTTCAGAGGAGATCCAAGGAATGTACCACCTCTAGATGAAGATCAATGCAGAATATCACATACAGTTGTTCTACACAGGACTAAAGCAACATTCACATAATGCATGCTCATTCAAATATTTACATTATTTGTAAAAATAAGCTGACTATAACAACAGCAATATGAAAATGTGGCTGTGAGCCATGTTTGCAAGCACAGTAGCAAAAAAATTGCCTTAGTTCACAAGAAATCTCAATTTCTGTGGTAATTTGTGCATAGGAGGTGCTTTTGAAGGACATTTTGTGGGTTAACATAGATAAGCCTTCTCTGATTCACTTTTACAGTTAGTTTCAGAGAAAGGATTTAAAAAACTAATGGCCCAATCTCCTGACCTACTGGTGGTAGGGAAAACTGGAAGGGAAGGTACAGACGATAGTCTCCTTAGAGATACATACCATAACAAAAAGGTGGGGATAGAATAAGAGGATATTCATTCTGAAGCAATGAGTTAGCAAGGCAGAGCTGATAAACCAGCATATTCTGAAATAACTTTCAACGTAGAGCTGATCGATCATCCATAGTGCAGTGTTTCCTTTAGTATACATGTAGAAATATTACATTTGTGTTATAAACAGATAAAAGCCTTTCCAATATAGAGTAGCATACAGAGTGAGGACAGGGTACCTTGAAATCATTGTGGGGATCAAGGCAGTCCTTGCCACTATAGTTTGAGAAGGCAGATAGAGATATCTTTAGGTTATACACAAATCCAACTTTAATGCTGTTTTTGACTGCAACTGAAACTTGCTTTGTGTAGGTTGTCAAATAGAAACTTTAAATTGTTATAAGTATATACGTACTATATACCTTCAATTCATGCTTAATGTCCCAGAAGCCTCACCACCTCTGTATACACAGTACTTGCTCTACTCTCTGAAATGTTTGATGGCATATGCCAGGGCCAAAGCCACTTCCATCTCAGTTCCACACATCCACTGAAATGTTAAGTGCAAAAAAAAAATCAAAATCTTGAGATCCTGTATAAAAAGCTATATAATACCTCAAAAGTATTAGCAGGAAAGATTTTTTGTGTTTCTGAAATATGAGGGATTTCAATGAAACATTCTCTAATAGGAAATACAGATAACTTAAATATTTGGTAATAGATGTACACTTTGCGTATATCGTCTTTCAGTTACTGACCAATTAATTTCGAGAAACTATAGACCTTTCTTATATGTTCTTTTCTCTCAATGACTGTGCATTACTTGGTCTACCATGACGTTCATGTTTTGACCATTCAGTTATAATGAATAGCATGTTGTGGTGCAGCTATAATAAAAGTAGCCAGTCAAAGGTTCATGTATGTGGTCTAACTCAACCCAGGTGTATAATTTCCACATCCACTTAACCAAGGGCCTGTTACTCTTTTACAATGTATGTACATGATCTCACACACATGTGGTTAAAGCTCCCTATCACAAGGATGCCAGCACAATGCCCAAGCCTCCAATTTGTGAAACATAAAGTGCAATTTCTACAGATGAACAGAAAATTATGAAATTCAAGAATTTTTGTGCAGGGACAAGCACCCCCACACCCCTACTAAATATATATATACCACCTCCAGAATCACTGTACCTTGGAGTAGGAAGCATAATTTGAGTTATCACAACCTCAGATTTTATATATATTCCTCACATTCACTAGTAAGCTCCCAAATTCCAAGAATCCCAGTTACAGCCCTTCTGCTACAGCAAAAGCCCTGTAATAAAGGCTACTATACAAATGCAGCCTGAGAGAGCCATGAGGAGATCTGCAGCCTACATGTTGCTTACTGCACACCTGTGTTCCAGTGAATGCCTGCACTATGGTAGATTTGATTGCCTTTGTCAGAAAAATATGTATTAATGTGTGTGCTTAATGTTAATTAGAAACTAAATGAGCTAACACGTTTTTCATTCTATTTTATATGCACTATTTTATATACAGCTGAGTTTCATATGAGACTAAAAGATGCTTTTGAAACTGCAGTGTGCTTTCTGAAACTTGCAAGATGCCCTCTGACCTAATAATTGCTAGCACAGCAATATTCATGTTTATGCCTTTTGGAAATGTACTTGAGAAGCAGGTGATTATCTGCTAGGTCAGGAAGCAAAGAATGAACAATGCTATATTCTGTAATGTAATGATTTTGAACAATCAGCTCTGTTCGAAGTATGAGAACATGCACAGCTGCAGAAGTTAGAGATAACATAGACAAAGGACTGTTGGAGAAATGAACTGCAATCTATACTTGCTTTGTGCTCAAATTAGCCATAGTACCTTGAATGGTAACATTGCATATATCTAACCGGTGGTAGCCAAGGCCACGTTGTTTTTCTTAGGAAGTTTCTCACAAAAATTGATAGTACAAGCAGAAAATCATGTAAACAAGCACTACGAAATGATGATGTTAAAACTTGTGATTTACTACGTCAGCTTGGTAGGCAATGTCTTATTAGAAAATGTAAAAAATGCCTGCATTTCCTGATTCTAGTTAGACAAACTCTGTATTAGCATGTTTTTGTCTCCTTGCTGCAAGATTAAAGTGCCTTAACCTGAACCTACCGTGTATTGATCATTTTTAAAGTATATTTTTCCCTTGACACCTTCCTACTATAGTGCAGGCAAATCTACCATAGTGCAGGCATCTGCTGTGGTTGATTTGATTACTTTTCTTCCTCAGGATTGGCAAGCTAGATTCAGCTGGTTAGTCCCACTCCACAGCACAGCTTACTCTAGAACTTGGTTTTCTAATTGGTTCTGGACTGTGTTAAAGTGCAGTTAAAATATACATAAATAGCATTAATTACCTTTTAGTCTTGAGTCAAGAGTAACTCTTCAGGATGTGCTAAACATTTCCTCTTTGTTTTAATCCACCATATGTTAGTGCTGGTAGATTGCCTTCACAATGTTTCCAAATCAGTCTCACCACACTGCAAAGACATACATTTTTTTATACATTTTATCAACAGATTTGTGACTTTTTATTTCATTTAGCAAATAGGGTCTCTGCAGACTCTCATGTTTCTTGCTTAATGCTGCACATAAAACCCTTAATAATCATGTTTGTAGTAACAATGTTTTAGAAAGACACAACCTCCTGGCCTGGCAACCACTCTTATTTTTTGACCTTGTAAATTTCTGTACCAGTAATATTTTTTCTCCCCATCATTTTTTGTAACTACCCATCCCAGCCTAGGAAGGCCTAAGCTCACTTAAAACAAAATCTCTTTCACAATGTGTACTTTCCTCCCTTCCTGGGCATTCCAGACTCTGTAGACCATAATACATCCCTTAACCCCTTCAGCACTTTCTGTATCTTATGCCTTTGAAGACACCATTTGGAGAGCTTTTTCCATTTGGAAACATAGGACCTCCTGGTATTGGGTTTCCTGGCCTCCTTCAGGATAGATAGCACATCCTCTGTGTAGTGGTGTCTGAAGGGGATCAAACGTTTATCACCCAGAGGGTCAAGCAGAGGATCTCCAGGTGTGGGTGAATCCAAGATCCCTTCTGTTGTGTGAGCAGGTCTGCCTTGTGAGGCAACTTGTGGTGATTGCCCTTGGCAAGAGATTGAAGAATGGGGAACCAATGCTGTCTTGGCCAATAGGGAGTTCCTCCTGATTTTTAGGAGGACTTTCTGAATGAGTGGGAAGGGAGGGAAAGCATACAGGAACAGTCCCTTTCAAGACTTGGTGAAGGTGTTCACTCTACAAGCTTGTGGGGAGGGATCCTTGGTACAGAAAAGTTGGAATTGTCTATTCTTGGGGGAGACAAATAGATCTATTTGAAATATTCCCAACTGGTGGATGATGTCTACAAAGCCATCTTTGTGTAACATTCATTCATGATGCAGAGGGAATGATCTGCTGAGGTCATTTGCTTGATGGTTGTCCTGGGATGGAATATAAACTGCCTGCAGTGATATGTTGTTCTGACAGGCTAATTCCCACACCTGCATTGCTAGTCTGCAGAGCAGGTAAGGACCCCCCATTTGTTGATGTACCACATCACAGTTGTGTTGTCTGCGAAGATTTGTAGGGGTCCAGGTTGCATGAGAGGGAGAATGGCCTGCAGAGCTAGGTGGACTGCAGTCATCTCCCTTATGCTGATGTGCTTTTTTTTGGAGGGAGGGATCCCATAGGGTTGCACTTTGAGCCTGTTAATAGTTGCTCTCCAACCTAGATTGGAGGCATCTGTGTGCATGTACTGTATTGGCATGGGGGTTTGCAGGGGTAGGCCTGGGTTTAGTTGCACCTGCTGGATCCACCACCTCAATTCTGTATTCAGGCATGGTAGGAATGGTACCTGAAAGTCCAGGGGTGGCTGTGTTGTGACCAGACATTCTTCAGGTACCACTGGAACTTCCTAATGTATAGCCTGGCCAGGGGCAGCATAGGAATTGTGGCTGCCATTAGACCTAGGAAGCACATGAACTCCCTGGCCAACAGGTGGTTGACTTGGAGGAGGTCCTGGAAGTGGATGACTGGGGAGGAGACCTTGTCCTGAGGGAGAAAGGCCTTCATCAAGTCAGTCCTGATTCTGAAGCCTAGGAAATTTTGTCCTGTGCTGGAGAGAGTGATGATTTTGTAAGGTTCAGGGTGAATCTCAAACTCTGGAGAAGAGACATGGAGAACAGAAGATGATCCTTGAGGGTGACTTCCCCTTCTGCTAGAACGAGGATGTCGTCTAGGTAGGGGTACATTTGAAAGCCCTTTGTCCTGCAGTAGGCTATTGCTTGGGCTAGGCATTTTGTGAAGACTCTTGGTGCAGAAGATAAACCAAAGGGCAAGGCAGTGAATTGAAAGTGTGAGGAGGGTCCAGCAAAGCGCAGATTCTTTCTGTTGTTTGGGTAGATAGGTATGTGGAGGTATACCTCCTTCAGGTCCAAAGTGGCCATGAAAGCTTTGGGTGGCAATAGTGGAAGCAGGTTTTGAAGAGATAGCATTCTGAAGGAAAGGACCTTCAGAATGAGGTTTAGGAAGGATAGAGCTAGGATGGGCCTCAAAGGGCCATCCTTTTTTGGCACCAGGAATAACCTGGAGTAAAACTCTCTTCCTTCTTGGCCTGGGGGAATGGTTTCTATGGTCCCTTGGGCGAGAAGGCCTTGGATAACCTGTGGAATTTACTGAAGTTAGTTCTTTGGAGGGAAGGGGATGCCTAGTGGTATTGTTTTTTCCTGCCGTGACATTTTGTGCTGTCAAATATTTCATTTGATACAGTGTGAAAATTGGCACAACTCTCATACACAAATTCTGCAGTTTAAGTGCTGCTACTATGATATCTGTGTTCATAGAAGGCATGTTGTAGTAGTGCAGTGATTATCACTGTCACCTCATTGCAAGAGGTTCTCTAGATTGATTCTTGCTTTGGAGTCTGCATGTCCTCACTGTGTTGCTTGGGTTTATTCAAGGTTTCTACCACCTCCAAAGACATGCAGTAGGTTGAATGGTGACTAAATTCTCCCTGAGTGTGGTATGTGTGTTACACAGAAGAAAGGCCTGGCAATCTACTTCCATTCCTCACTCCCCTTGTCTAGTAAACTCCATGGATGGCATATGCTGTTTATAGAATCACTGTAGAAGTCAAGACATGGCTTGTAAAGCTGGATAGATTGATTAATTTAATGTTTAATCAATACAGAATGCAATACATAATTAACTTTTCCTGTTGTACCAAACATTGTGTACCTTCTTTAACTATTATAAATTAGATTTAGATGCATACAGCTGATTTCAGCCACCATTCTTTTTCATTTAGTTTAATATTTTTTCTTCTGTGTCCTGCTACACCACATACTTTCTCCTAGCTCTTTACTGATCCAATGTTGTGTCTTTTACTCTCAGTTGCCTTCAGATAACCCCAAAACATATTTATGAATGTGCACACTGTACAGGAAAAGGACAGACTTTAAACAGTACCTGCCCTGAGTGCATCAGTAGTCACTAAAATGAGCTTGTAAAATGCTCCAGTCTTCTTGTTGATGCCTTTTGTTGTGGTGAACATACCTCTCAGCTGTCCTAAATTAGCCAGAAAATACAGATTTTAATCTTAAAATGTCATAGTGTCATGAAATTATGAGTGCTACCTTTAAATCATGATTTGTGTACAGCTGTGACCCTGTCAGACACTGCATCAGTTCACGTCTGCAGGCTTGTGGCATCAGTGATTAGTATTACTTTTTAAATTGTGGTTCACTGTAAAATTATATTAAATTTCAGAAGTGATACTGGATATCATTTGATTTTATTGATGGGAACTATAAAATGAATGTTGCTCTGAAAATAAAATGTTAGTCAGAGGGATAAAGCTCAAGCCAGATAAAATGGGGAACATAGTTATCCAGTGACAGATGCATTATTTGTTTCAACACAGACAGATGCACACTGTGTAATGTCAGTAAGTGTTGCCAATTGCAAAGCCATTGTCAGTGGTTTTCATTAAACAAACTGTAAATGTTAAGAACTGCCTGTTCTTAACCCATTCTTACATTATCACTGCTACTGGCGTATTGCCAGCACATTGTGCAATAGAAGTGTTACTCTGGTAAAAAGACATAAATACAACATCAACATGTTTTTTCCTTGATGCTTACATATTTTGCCCTCAAGCTATCCAAATTGGGGAGGAGGAGAGGCAAGCATGACTAAAAGGGCAATGAGTAAAACTCACTAGGTAATGACAGATGGAGTTTCTTTATAATTCTGCAAGTAGGTTGACAGATACATTCCCATTGTTCCTTTCTTCCTTCTGCTACTGTACAAACTGACTGTTTTTACTTATGTTTTTTGCTAAGTACTTTCTCAGTCAAGAATAAGTAAATGTTACAGAGTCTACAAAATGTTACATTCCAGACCAAGGGGCTGTAAAGAAGTGGTTAATTATAATGGCAGCTAGGTTACCTATTTGGTAAGCTCATATGTATGGTATATACTTAGGAAAAAATAACAGGCAAATTAATAGAAAGGTGTCAAATACAATAATTTCGATAATAAACAGAATAACCAGAAGCAGCACATTTGGGACATATCACTGCTTGAATCACATATTTTCAAATGCTGCACTTCAAAGATGGAATATCCCTTAAGAAATTTGCCACATAATGGAGAAAGAAAAAGCTTTGGCTTGCCAAACTACACAAATTCCCTTTTCCCCGCTGTTTGGCCATGAAGTTGCATCCGAGTGCAGGGGCCATGTCCTCACATAAATCATTAGGCTCCCTATTAAAATATCAAGATTCAGACGGTTGAGTTTTGAAAGAATGAAAAAAGACAGAAAATGCTGGAGATGGTCAAATATTGAACATCTCTTCTCATTTAAACATATTTTTTTACAGGGGGACAAGGCCTCCACATGCTATAAACTTAATATCCCAACTTCAAGACTGCCACACACCAGAGATAAGGGAATATTCTGAGAAATGACAATCTTAAATGAAGTCTGGATTTCAGTCATGTAGTCTCTACATTTCAAGACTTAGCTTTAAATGTTTTAAACATTTACCAAAACATTATTTCCTTATTTGTGTTTGATCACAATCTTGTGATTGTAATTTTGCATGTTTATGCTCAGGCACTGACCAGAGGTGTGTATTCCTGTGTACACACCTGTGGTCCACATCTACACTGTAAATCAAAGTGACCATATTCAGAAATAAGAAAACACATTGTAAAACACATAAAAAAGCAGTCAGTTGTATCTTGAGCATATGTCACTACTGTAATGCAAAATGTTACTACCGGAGGAAGCAGTAGCGTCTGGTAAATCAGTATGTGAGATACTCATCAGTTTGGCCACTGTTTTTTCAGAGTTTGTTAGCCTTTTAAGTCTCTTTCATAGCATTCCATTCTTAAAATGCTAATGTATTTTGTAGGTAAATGGTCAGCTTGGCCAATAACATTCAAAGAATCATAGGTAACTTTATTTGCATTCCTGTGAGCTGTAAGTTTACTTTTCATTAGTCAGTCATAATCAGTGCTTAATCTGTATAAACTGTGCTTATTCTGGTTATATTTTGTATCCTTGCTTCACTTCTGTTTAAACATTTTATACTTCTGTTTTTGGGAGATACCCCACAACCCTACTGGAAATGGGAGGAGCTGTGCTATTAAATATGCAAATTCAGTGTTAGTTAGTTGTTCAGATGCCCCTAGTTTTTAATAGCTTGTCCAACTGTGTGCAAGTTGAGAGCTATGGTGGTGGCGCGGATGTCCTTAAACTGCTGTCAGTCAGAACCTTCAGGATTTTCAGTGAGAAGCTATCTCTATGCTTCTATATCGAACTTTTAGTGTAGGTGGCCTGTCATGGATGTTATTATTTTGTGAACAGCTTCCAGACAGCAGGAAAGTTATATAGCAGTTGAAAGATTTTTTATATCCAAGTTATGAGAATTGAATTTTTGGGCTTGACAGACTATGGACTAGAAGGAAACCATCTGCATTTTAGGAAAACATCTGCATTTTGGAAGTTGAATCCCATTAATGTACTGATAAATCTGATTTGTTACTATTAAAAAAAGAAGCAAGCTTAGAAGAATGCCCTGTGCAGGGTGAAACTCCAGAATTAGCAGTAAAATTTTAAAGCATTGAATTTTGCTGAATAACTGTTTCTTTGCTATTGTGGGGGTAGCATTTGAATGACATTTCTAATTTATTACAGCCTTCTCTTTAATCTGTGTAACAGGATAAAAGGGTTAACTACATTAAAAGCTTTTTAAAAATCCAGAAGCAGGGTTGATGTTATTGTTAATCCCTTGTTGCAGGAGCTTGCTGCATATTCTATGACTTTTGTTAAAGGTTAAGAGATGTCTGGCTCTTTTTATGAAGCATGCCTCGCAAGTTCGTCATTCTTGCTAGAACAAGCTGCAGAACCGTACCTCCTCCATTGAATAATACATCAATAGTATATAAACTGCAGTATTGAGAAGTGATCATCAGGAGTGTTATATGGCTGTATTAGATAGCTAGCACATTGCATAGCCATAGAATAATATGGATTTGGTTGTTAGTCAGAAACAGTCTGTACATCATGCACATAAAACAAATATTTGAGGAAGAGGAGTACAGGATCATTGCGGACTATGGACAAGTGGTGCTCTTTAGCATGGAACACTGTACTAGGTTAAAGATCAAGAGTTTGATGAGTATCCTACAGAAGTCATATGTGGCAAATAGTGCAATCTAATAGAGAGTTGAGAGAGAGAAAGAGACAGTGTTTAAGAAGACCAGTGCTAGCTGTAGCTAGTAAAAACTGACAGAGGGCAGCTAGAGGAAGGAAGAAAGAGAAAAGTGAAGACGAAGAAGAAAAGGAGGAGATGAGAGAGGATAGCAGTGGTACCGCATTGTACTAAAAGGAGAGTGCAGTGCCAAGTAAATCCAGTGATGCTCTAAAAGTACACAAAAGGGGCTGCAAGTTAGGAGGATTCATATAACCTCTCTAACTATATATGATGGCTGAAAATCATTTTCTCCAAGATGAAGTAACCTCAATTTGTTTTGCACTTTTTGTTTCTTTTTCCCAGTACCTACTAACCATCTCACTCAGCTGCCAGTTTGACTGTGGTCTAATTAACCATCAGAATTGGGGCTTTATCATTAAAACTACAGTTAGTTTCCCTTTGTACTTGTATAACTGGCACTCATGGGTGGGTTTGTAATGAGCAAAGCATGGAGATATCACTCACTTCTTTGGTTGACATAACCCATAAACAGTCTCCCCCAGGCAAATACCTCTCATTAAGTCTCTGCTGTCCACCATGGATTTTTGATGAGATGTGCAGCCAAGAGACAAATGTCCCCCCACCACCACGAAACCCAAAGAGAGGACAGTGGGTGCACTCCATCATCCTTCTCTCTCCTGGGCCAGCTTCTCCAGTAACTGCACTTCTAACTCAACAAAAATATCTGGGATGCAATCAAGTTTCCATCTCTGTATGTCAGTGTTGTTCAACCTGCAGTGTGGGGGCCACAAGTAGCCCTCTGGCATTCTTGGCGTACCTTACCCAGATATAAAATCTTCAAATTAACCAATTTCTCAGTAATGGGTTATGTCTTCCAACTGAGGTTTTGCCACACAGTCACTGTATGAAACTCTTAATAAAGAGGATTTGCATAGCATTAGTAAATAGGAAAGTAGTTTTCTGGTTTAAAGGATGTACAAAGCACAATGTGTAGCAAAAACCATGTATATTAGGAACTTATATAGAGTGTTATCCAGTGCAGAATAAAACTATTTTCCCATATATCCAGTCTGATGAACTGGCTTATTATAGTTCTGCAATCAATAATTCTGGTCTGATAATAACTCAGCTGACATGGTTTATGTTTCCTCTCCCATCATATACTGTTCTTAGCAGCACAGTTACCCTTTCTGTGAACAATTGCCAGTATAAATGTACTCTACTCTCTAATTGTAGCACAGAATCAGTGGTGGATCAAGTGTATCTCTGGTCCTGGACAGTTTCCAATCTATGGTCTCCCCACATGCTTTTTTTGGACCACATATAAATGCACATGTTCTTTTGGATCCACCATCCAGATTGTTTTATATTCTGTACTTACCAAGCAGACTTAGATTACTTCATACAGTAAAATTTGGTATGTATGAAACTTGAACAGTGTTAATAAATGTTGTTTTATTTCTTGCTAGAAAAATGCTCAACTACTAGTAGCAAAATTACCTATTTCAGAAAATAATTTGCCAAGCTTCATAGTTTCTTCACAGCATTTGTTAAATCAAGTTCCATGAAATATATGTATACAAGCATTCTATTCTTAGTCAAGCATTTTTTTAATAAAAAAGTTTGTAAGCTTTTTATTAAATCATGACCAAATAAATTTACTGAAGTCCTTGGTGATCACCTTAGGGATAGCGTGAGGTGTGTCCATAGATTATAATGGACACATTTCTGATAATGCATATCTGTGTGTCATTTTAGTGTATAGGTGCACCTCTTGCTGTTTCCCAATGTTAATGTCACTGAGGTTAATATTTACATTTTTCCTCTGTCTCATTAGCATAGGGAAGACTGTTACATTTGAAAGAGTGCATACAACAAAGTGGTGTCTGAAAATGTTTGTTGGATAGGTAGAAATGCTGTTTGGCACTTCATGCACCACATTCTGTGGAGAAGGATAAAGTAAAATATTGGGAAAGCATTTTTACCATAAAAACACTTGAGTGCCATCATTATAACTGATTAATGTCTATACACGATTATACAGTTATAGGCACTTGGTTGTCTTTCACCTCAAATGTCCATTTGTGATTAAAAAAAGGGTCACATCCACAGACAATCCCGTATCCAGTAGTTATAACTCTATTGTTGACTGCATACACTTCAGATGTCTGATTGTGGTAAAAATAATTTATCAATGATACAACGTATTTCAGGTTTGTTTCACACAAACAGAAAATAATGACAGTAATGCATTCCAGCTTATTTAACACAAATGTGCATTACTGCTGCAAAGCCATACCATTTAAACTGAACAAACGAAAACATGGTAACTTACTTTCCTTAAGACAGCCCAAAAGGATTCTTCTAGACCATCTTGACTACTGCCTACAATTTGTAGCATGTGCCTTCAAAAGAAACTCTACCACTATCCAATCTCCAACTTCATCTGCCACTTCATTACCCTGTCCCCAAAGTATGAACAGCAGTGTCTTAAACTAGCCAAAGTCAAATGGTTGCCATTTCTGCAACAAAACAATTTACTCCTAGTCCCTCAGCTTTTCTGTCTCCTGAAAGAAAACTCCTGCCCTTACCTTCCTCTAGCTTACTTAGGCAGCCTCCATCATATAACCTTAGATCTCTTATCTCATAGCCACTCAAGGCCTTCTTGCAAGCATCTAAAACCTGACTGCAGTGCTCTAACCACTCCCTTTCTACCCTTGGATCCAACTCTGGAGGAATCTTCCCTCAAATCTTAAAGACCTGTCTAACTACTGCTCCTTTTGGTTATAACTTAAAAAACATTTCAAAGCATGAGTTGCTTGTAAACATTCATGTCACATAGCCTAGTCTCCCTAATTTCCAACACATACTGACAGTCATTTTCACTGTAGCATCTCTTCTCTAGCACCTGACATTTCCCTATTCTAACTGATGTAATATTGTACATAGAGGTTTCAGATGACTATCTTCTTAAATATTTTTTTTCTATTGTATATTAACTAAATAAAAGAAGAAGAGCCCACCCGGAAAAAGTAAGAACCACACTAAAAAAAAAAAAAAAAAATGATGTCAGGGAAATAGCAGGTTCACATGAAGTTAAGGTGATCAAGAGCTTGGGTGAGTTAGGAGGGAAATGACTCCAAAGGTTACTTGTAGCAATATGGAGAGAAAGGAGTATTTCAGACGATTAAAGAGTAAACATACTAGTGACAGTATAAAAGATCAAAAGGGGCATTCACAACCATGGGCAGCATAGGTGTAGCAGGCTCAGTCAGAGTCCTGTGGTGATACCACAAGCCAGTGGGGGATGAAGAGCAAAAAAAAAAAAAAAATCACTTCCCTGTAATAACCCGATCATTACATTCTAGCCATCAGATTATTATATTTACATCCACACTCACCCCAGCTAGCTCTTACAGTGAAATAACATAAAAACAGAAATCACTTCCCTCTAATAACCTGATCACGACAGTCTAACAATCGGATTATTACAATTATAAAATAAAAACAAAAGCACTTCCAATACATTGTAGTCATTGATTATTACATTTACATCCATGCTATCCCCAGCTAGCTCTTTCATTGAAGAGGAAAAAAAAAAAAAACAGGATGATGGATGGCCAATCTCTCCCTCCCAGTAACTTGTGCCTGAGGCGAATGCCCCTCTTGCCCCACCCTAGCTACGCTTCTAGTGGTCAGTATAGAGGTACCATACTCCTGCTATACTACATGAAAGTGTGATTGATAAATGAATACATAGAGAAGTAAAAAGTAAGGCGAGGGATGAGTAGTCTGGGTTCAGATGAGAATGCAACACAACCAACCTGATGTTTGCAATGAGATAGTTGAGAAGAAGCTAGATATCAGGAGAGTCCAACTAGGTATTTCCAGACTTGGAAAAAGCATGTGACAAGGTCTCAGGAAAGCTGATCTGGACAGCCCCTTGACGGTTCAAAGTCCCAGAAATATTGGTAAAATTAGTGCAGCTGATGTACAAAGACCCAGTGCTCTAAGTACGAACAGTATTAAGACTCACAAAGAGATTCCGAGTGGGAGTGGGTGTGCATTAGGGTTCAGCTCTGAGCCCACTGCTACTTATACTGGTGATGGACTACATTAACAAACAGGTCAAAGGGAATAGGTCAACAAAGTTGTTATATGCAGACAATGTGGCATTACAGGCAGATGTGTATAAGAACTTTAGCAAATGATAGGGGAATGGCATACAAAACTAAAGACATACTGGATGAAACTGAGTACCGATAGGATGGCAGGAAATGGGAAAAATCAGAAGAAGCTGAAAACTGAAATAGAAAGGAAAATAGTGGAACAGATTAGAACCTTCCAGTATCTGGGAGGCTTGGTTGAAGAGAAAGGAAATTTGAATGAGGAGATCAAAGTTAGACTCAGAGGGCTACAGTCAACTGTCACAGTGTTAGGTGTAGTTTCTGATAGAATGCTAAAGAAGCCGAAAAGTAAGGTGTAAAAAATGGTGGTGCAGCCAATACTACTGTATGAATAGAAACATGGACAGTGAAGGTAGAGTAGATGAGGAAACTACAGGTGATGGATATGAAGTGCCTGAGGCAGGTGGTAGGATGCACACTTGGAGTTTAGACAAAGGAATGAGGACATCAGAGCAGAGCAGAAGCCAATTTTCTCTAATTGTAGACAAGGTCAAAAAGAACAGATTACAGTGGTTCAAGCACACATGCAGGAGACTGAAAACCATATTTGGGATAGACAGAAAGAAGGCAAGAGGAAATGAGGGAATCTAAGAAAGAGATAGATGGATTGTGAGAGAGAAGATCTGCAACTGTCAGGCAGTATAACTGAAGAATGCAGGAGTGTGGCATTGAATTGAAAGAGATGGTGAAAGTTGATGCGACATCCCAAATGGGAATGATATATAAATATATATCTGTATCTCTCTCTCTCTCTCTCTCTATATATATATATATATATATATATATATATATATATATATATATATATATGTATACAGGTCCCCTTCACATGGTCGACATTTCACAATGTCGAAACCCATATGGCTGAGACCATATGATCAACTTTTCAAATGTCGATCATGGGGAACCAGCATCTCCGAACAGTGCAGAATGGAAAGATTTCCATTTCCGCACTGTAGTGTGATCTCGGAGTTGGTATATTAAAGATACGGGGGTGTGGGGGGGGGCTAGCATCTTTAAAGTTATTTTTTTCTTTTTTTTTGGTCTACGTGTATGTTCGACATTTCAAATGTTGATCATATGGTCTCGGCCACATGGGTTTTGACATTATGAAATGTCAATCATATCAAGTAGACCCATGTATGTATATATATATATATATATATATATATATATATATATACACACACACACACACACACACACACACACACACACACACACACACACACACACACACACACACACACACATATATATATATATATATATATATATATATATATATATATATGTACAGTAGAAAGTGGATTATCCGAAGGAAGATTATCACAGAACCAGCCTTATTTTGGGTAGAAAAAAATCATAAAGTATGAATATGTGAACATTTTATGTATTTGCATGAACATGTTCTTTATTGTCCATTGGAATCACTGAATGGGTGAAAAGTGTATTCCTGCATGCAGAAAAATACAAGTTTTTAGAAGTTTTTATCTGGTTTAATTATATGTTTGATTTTCAGAACAATTTGATTATCTGAACTACCCTAGGTCCCAATTACTTCGGATAATCGAATCTCAACTATATATATATATATATATATATATATATATATATATATATATATATATATATGTATGTATATATATGTACATATATATGGGTCTACTTTGTTTCAACGAAAACTCATTTCTCTAAACGGTATTTCATCAAGCTCACTTTCCCGAAATGACAGATTAATAAAATCTGACCTAACCGACACTCATATCACCGAATTCCATATTGGCGAATGTGATGCAGCACACCTGAGTGCTCACAATTGTGAAATGCAAAACAGTATTTCCTCTTCTCTCCAGTGAATAATGTCAAAACAAACACCACCACCTCCAAGTTGTGCAAAATCTTAAGTGATTACATATACTACACTCAGTCCACCAAATATAGCTCTGTTTACATCTTTAACAACATAAGAATTACTCTGACATATTCTAAACAATCATATTCATGTTTATAGGTTCATAGGTTGGTACTAGGCTATTGGCCCTAGGGTCTATACAAGCCTAGCCTTAACAATTCCCTGGCTATTTCTTCCCACAGTATTTACATCCCTGGACTCCTGTCTAGCAGGGCGACTTACACACTCTCCGGGGTGAATTTCCTATCTCCCATCCAATCATCAAGGTTCCTTTTGAAGAGGGCCAAAGAGGCACGCTGTTTGATCTGTATAGGCAGTCTATTCCAGAGTCTGGGGAGTCTCTGGGTCAGGAACCTATCCCTCCAGCATGTTTTGTTCATTGTGATGACAAGGTTTAGATCCCAGGAGCATGTGTCTCTGAGGGATTGGGATTTCTTGAAGTGTAGCATGTCCAACAGCTCAGAGTTTGACATGACCTTGTATGTTAAGCAGAGATCACCTCTGAGTAGATGATATGCGACAGAGTATAGGTGAAGTTTTTTAGATGGTCAGCATGGGGCATCTACTTTAGGCCTGTGATTCTTTTAGTGATGTATTTCTGCAGCCATTTCAGTTGTTGTAGATGTCTTGGGAGGTACATACCAAATGGGGTGTTGTATTCTATAATGGGTCTAATGAGGGATGAGTACAGTGGGACAATGACCTCATTTTTCTGGATGAAAAGCCCTTAGTGATGAGATGTGCCACACAGAAGGAGTTCCTGACTGTTGTGGCGATGTGGTTATCGAAGGTGAGACCACTGTCTACTTGTGTCCCTAAGTCTCTTATCACACTTTCGGTGTTTAGTGTACTGCCACCTATGTGGTAATTCACGGGTACATGTTTTTTCCCAAAGGGGATAACTATACATTTCTTGGCATTGAGCTTGAGCCCATGGCTCTGGCACCAAGTATCTATTTCTGTAAGGCCCTTTTGTAGAATATCCACATCATTTGGGGATTCAATAATGGCTTCCAGTTTGCAGTCATCTGTGACCTTTGCTAGCCAGAGTCCCTTAGTGTTGGCCTGTACTTCAGAGAACTAGATGCCAAACAAGAGCGGTCACAGGACTGAACCCTGAGATACTCCACTTGTCACTTGTCTGGAGATGCTACTTTTACAGTGTGGGTTCTGTCAGTAAGCCAGTTGGCAACCCATCGAGTGACATGGGGATTAATGCCCAGCTTAGTAAGTTTATCTATGATTTCAGAATGGGGGATGGTGTCGAAGGCCTTGGTGAGGTCCAGATAGGCTATGATTAAACATGACACTTAGGTGAGGTGCCAGTTCATTTTGTAGTTCATGTATTACACAGCCTGGGATGTCTTCTGGTCCCATGGATGCTGTATTCTTAGCTTGGAGAGTGCGTTTTTTTTACCTGTGTAGCTATTATTACCGGAATTTGTCAATCTTTTGGTATTGAGATAGGCCCTTTAGGGGGTGAGAGGGGGGTGAAGTTTGCACTGGATCGAACTGCCGGTATATTGGCAATATCCTTGGGATCAGTATATTTAATGCCATTCTGTTGTAGCTCAGAGGAGATCTCAGCATTGCCATTTAGATTTGTGACATAGCTATAGAATGCCTTGTGGTTGTCTTTGGAATATTTGGCAATTTTATTTTCGTAACTAGCTTTGGAGGATTTTATGAGGGATCTCAGCTTCTTACTGAAGCTGGTAAGGGAGTTTTTTGCATCCTGGGATTTTCCTCTTTTCTGCAACAGTTTCTTCCTTTTGTTGTAAAGTTTGTTTATGGCAAGGGACCACCATACTGGCTTCCTTTTTTGGAGGAAAGTGTCTTGGTTTTATTGGGGATGGCAAGATTCATGCACAAGTGGATGTGCTCGTACAGTGCCTTAGTGTAGGATTCAGCAGTCAAACTTTCAGTTCTAGTCTGCATGGGTGTCATGAAGTTTGTCACTTCTGACTTGTGTAGCATGAATTTGGCTTTGGAAAAGTTTTTTTACGGAGGTTTCCTTACTGGGGGGTGGGGGTGGGATGTGGATGTCAAGGGTGATTAGCTTATGGTCAGACCTGACCAAATAGGGGGTGACCATAGGTGTGAAGCATCGATTTCCCATGTTGGTAATGACCAGGTCTAGGATATTGGTGTCTCTGGTGGGACTAAGGATTAGTTGATCCAGGGCATTGGAATTTATGAATTCCAAGAACCACTGGGCAAAGGTATTGATACATGAGTAGTTTTCTCAGTTAGTGGCAGGTTAGTTGAAATTACCCTGTATTGGGGTGTTTTGCTGTATCTTAATATTTTCCAGTATGTTTAGAAAGGTGTAGTGAGAATCTTGGGGCATGGTGGGGAATCTGTAGCAAGCTACAATTTGGATTGCAGTCTTACCTAGTGTTAGTTGCACCTGGAGAATTTCAGGTGCATTGTGTTGGGCAGCTAGCCTGGTGTTGTGAATATCCTTGGTGAATATGGACACTCCTCCACCTTTAGTGTTTCAGTCTTGGTTTGCTGGCCAAAAAGTGTGGTAAGAGTTGTAGCCTGGTATTGCAGGGGTGCTCTCTGGAGCCTTGAACCAGAGCTAAATATTGTTTGAAACTGTTCTTGCCTTCTAAGCAATGCTCGTTTCTTCAGGGAAGGAAGACATTCTACTCCTTATTTCATCAACCCAATTCTGCTCTGTAACTATACTGGTGAAAAGAGTATGCAGATCTGTGACATGCTTTCCTGTTAAACATTTAAATTGCCAGTGCCAGGCTTCAACAGCATTCTGAGCCCTTGGCAAAAACAGTTAATTTAGTATAGAAACATTCCAAAAGGGTATAGGAAACAATGGTGGAAATCTCATACGTGCAGAAGATCTAGTACTAAAAGATTGCAGTTTCCTAAACACATACCATTTACTAAAAAACTTCAATGACTCTTTACCTTCCATAGGAAAAGTGTCTCTCAATTTGTTAAATGCTGAATTAACATCCTTTTCCTCTAGGAATGTCAAAGCAGCCAATTTCTTAACTGACACTTGAAACTTCATGTTAGAGTTGTACAGTGACCCAAGTCTGAGAGCTTGTACCTTTCTCCAAATGTTACAGCTGAAATGGAAAAAAACAACCTTTACATACCACATTAATGTTCACTCTAATACTTTTTACAGCAGCGATTTCAAAGTCACAGAGAATATAACTAACGTGGCATGTGAATCCATGAGAAATCAGGAGTTCAAACAGACATTGCCACATATTATTATAAGATCATAATGACTTCTTAGTCATTAAACAATAAATAAGAGGAACGCTCTTACTATATGCTCCATATCAAACTAAAAAATGTATAGTGTAAAGCTGTCAACACTCAGTCCCCCTTGCAAAATATGTGCCATCCATAAGCTAGATTTTGGATTGACTTAAATCAGATAGGTTTTCCACAGTAGTTAACATAACTATAACATTTTCCTTTACACTTTCGCACATTTTCCTTTCAATAAATGTTTCTTCATTCAAAGGAAGCTCTGCAGAGTTTATATTCAACAGGGTCAATCTACTAACTAAAGATCTCCCTCCTTGTTTTAATCTAACAAGTCTAACCTTCTGAACTAAAGCTCTATGATGAGGTAAAGTAGCTGCAAAGTCTAGCAAAGAACTAGCAACAGCGTCATCTACTATAATACATGGTGAGTCTCATGAAAGAGCTGCTCTTTGTCTTAAGCTGAGGCATACGGACTACTTTTCAACCTCATCAGGTTCACCGGCATGATTATGACTAACAGATTTCACTAACTCTTTTCCTCTGCTAACACAAATCGTGACAGCTCTGGCTTTACAATATAGAGATGGTTTGTACTTACAACTCCAGTACTTGCGAGTCTTAGTCAGCTTTTCTATATATGTACCCCTCAATAATCAACATTTGCCCTCCTCTCTGTGATTTACTGGTATGGTGCACTTCTCCAATAACTCCGGGCTTGCACCTTACCACATCTGCCATAATCAGTTACTGTGCACTAGTACAGACACGTTCACTAGCTGCAGCTATTTAAAGGGATATAAACATAATTATTTGGTGGAGGGAAATTCGAATAATTATGACTCAGTTAAGTGAAATTTTATTAATCTGTTGTTTCAGAAAAGTGAGCTCAATGAAATACCATTCGGAGAAATGAGTTTTCATCGAAACAAAGTACACCCATATATATATATATATATATATATATATATATATATATATAGTGGCTGGCACTGATGAGGTTTGTGTCCCACCACTGTCAACCAAATAGATTCACCTCAACTGGCTATGTGCAGAACAGCAGCTATGGCTCTTGAATCTGCTCCACTAGCCACAAATAGGTCTGATGACCACCAGATGAACGGTCTTTCAAGTCTCATCAATGGCATCCAACAGATTAAAGAAGAAAAGATACACATATCTGATTCACTGACCAGTTTACAAAATACAACCTGGCCTCAGGAGTATATTGGGAATATGTACTGATTCACAAAGTGCTGCCTTCCACATCCAGACTAGGGCTATCCACTGACCACTTACTAGTGGAGTCTTTGGCCTAGCATCCCACAGATTTCATCCTGGGAGGGTAGTACTGCCACCAGTCTGGATATGGCTAGGTACCAACCGGCTACCATATTACTTTTGATCAATAGTATGCCCCCCCCAAAAAAAAAAAATAATAATAAACACCAAATATGAATGTGCAGTAATCTGGCCAATAAGAGGCAGAAACCAGCAGTTTGATAGTCTGCAGCATTAAATATTGCCCTGTCCTCAGACGATAATATATAAATAAATATCTGGCACAAGATCATAAAAGTGAATAAATAAAGAACTTTACTTTGAAAATAGGGAAAACAGACAATACTGATGTATGATAAATATGTAGGAATGAATACATTTTCACAAGGAACAGAACAATAATTAAATGCACAGCTAAAATACTTCAAAGAATAACTAGGTTATAAAAACGTATTAGCTCTTCTCTAACTGAAAGAAAGTTGGAGCTTAACTGCTGTGTTACTAATAAAATACTACACAGGCATACACTTACGTAGTTGTGGGCCCAGTAAGATTTTCAAGCACGATTAATTCTTTTTTCAGCTCAGAAATTAAAATTGTAGGTTATTTCTTTCACACATGAGATGCAGATAATTAACTCAGTTTTCTCATATACATTAAAAACAACAGAAGTAAATGCAGGATTTATCATATTACTTCTATTTGCTTGTTCCTGGAGCTCTCCATATCTGTGGGCTGAGATTCCTGACTGCACCATATTATGACTTTAACTCAAACTTTATGTCTGTCTTGCAATTATAGGCAACAATTATTCAAAAATGTCTTTGTAGTTCATCATACAGTTACTGCAGAATAAATGTTTGGGTTGTAAACATATTTTTCTCTATATCACATACTAGAATAAAATGCATATATAATTTTCCTGCCAGCATTATGACATCTATAAATGTAATTTTACTAGGCAGTTTTTGTTACAGATTTTACAAAATGTAAATATAACTTACAAGTATGTTGCAGCCTAAATTAGAAAAGGAAACAAAGCACATACATCACATTTTAAATCTGCTCTTCATTTATATTTATATCTATATCTAGATTTGTAGATTCATAGGCTCATAGAAAATTACTAGGCTAATGGCCATAGAACCCTTACAAGCCTAGTCATATTTATCCCTAGTTGCCCCAAATATCAGTGATTAGGTGAGTGAAGTTCACAGAGGTAAGGGTCTATGGTAGTTAATAACAACGTCTTCTGTCCAGGAGTGACACTGGCATCACCCCAGGTGTGAATTTGTGGTTACCCATCCATTGATCTAGTTTGCTGTTAAAGCGGGTCAGGGTGGGACTCTCTTTCACGTGAAATAGAAGCTTGTTCCAGAGAAGTGGCAGTCTCTGTGAAATGTATCTATCTCTCCAGCATGACCTGCTCATGTCAGAGGCTAGGCTAAGATCCTTGGAGCGAGTGACTCTTCTGCAGTTTAATTTATGAATGGGTAGCATTTCTATCAGGGCTGGGTCAGAGGCTGCCCTGTAAGCCAGGCACAGGTCACCCCTTAGCAACCTGTAGGAGACAGAATACAGTGACAGGGCTTTCAGCCTTTCCATGTGAGTCTTGTTTTATGTACTGTGTAATTTCTTGCTGAGAAACCTCTGTGGTCTCTCCAATTGTTGCAAGTGTCTGGTAAGGTACATGCAATAGGGAGCATTGTACTTAATTATTGACCTGATAAGGGCCTAGTATAATGGAATTATAACATCCTTAGATCTAAATGTGATGCCTTTACTTATAAGATGTGCCACGTAGAAGCATTTCCTTACAGCTATGTATACATGGTGGTCAAGTTCAGGTTGCTATCAACCTGAGTACCCAGGTCACTTGCCACTGGGTCTACACTTAGGGAGGTGCTGTCTATAATGTAATTAACAAAGATGTCAGCTTTCCCAAAAGGAATAAATAATGCATTTTTTGCATTTAGCTTTAATCCATGGCTTTGGAATTAGTCATTTGTCTGTGTTAACCTTGTCTGCAGTATATTAACATAATTTGGGGACTCAATAATTGCTCCCAATTTGCAATCATCAGTGAACATTGTCAACCACAGGTCACCCATGTTTGCCAGGACTTCTCAGAAATAAATTCTGAACAGTAAGGGGCCTAGCACAGAACCCTGTGATACACCACTGGTGACTGATCTTTTGCTAGAGGTGAAGTCACCCCCTTTGACTGTATGTGTCTTGTCAGTGGGGTCTATATTATAAAGATGAAAGTTTACTTAACCGAATACCTAAACGTCGGCACATTTTCCGTGAACTGCATATACACTGAGCGCCCTAAACCGCGAAATTCAAAAAGTCAAACTGTCATACTTGTCCCACCCCACCGCCCGCTACATGCTACCTACACAAACAAACTAAATAAACCACATACATACACTAACCAAAACCCTACTTCTAACCCTAAACTAAACCCTACTTCTAATCCTACACTAAATCTTACATATACCACCATGTATTCACTTAACTTAACCCGCACCCTAACCCTAATGTCCATAACTATTGCACATTTACCTTAAAAAGCTAAACCCAAACAAACTAAATAATCCACACACATACACTTAACAAAACCCTGCTTCTAACCCTACACTAAATCTAACATACATTACCATCTATGCACTTACCTTAACCTGCACCCTAACCCTAAGGTCCGTAACTATCGCACACTTACCTTACGGAGCTATACTGCAGAAGGGCCAACCATGATGATTTGATATTTCTGCTTTTGCACTTCTGGACAATCGATGTTTTTGCGGTTCAATGAAGATGGGTCGACATTTAGGCATTTGGGTAAGTAAACGTTCGTCTTTATAATATAGACCCTTGTCGGTGACCCAGTTGACTACTCATCTGGTAATTTAGGGGTTAATTCCCAATTGGAAGAGTTTCTCTATAATACTTGAATGGGGGATTGTGTCAAATGCCTTGGCTAGGTCAAGATAGGCTGTATGCATTTTTTTCCCTTGTTCAGGGCCTTGGAGACTTTCTCGAAGAAATCAGCCATGTTTAACAGGCATGATCTACCTTTAATGAATCCAAGGTGAACTGGGTCCAGAGTTTGGAGATCACCTATATCCTTGTTAATAAGGTCTCTCTCTTTTTTAATTTCTCCACGTTTTTTGGGTTTCTAATACCATGATGGGAATGGACCTTATTCCTAAGTTAAATTATGATTAAAGTTCATGAAATTAGTATTGTTTCATTCTTTGATGTTAGCTAAAAGTTCTCTTTGCAGCACCCACAATGTGCCCAGAAATGACTCCTGCAATTCGTATAAGGTTACATGTATCGGTAACATATATAAGTATGATTGTAAATTCTTTTTGATAAGACCTGTTCCTCCTACTACTACTGGAACTTTCTGGGTATCTTTCATCTATATTGCCCTCATTTCTGCCTGCAAATCCTGGTATTTTATGACTTTGTGTCTTTCTGTACATAAGACACTGTAGTCACTGGGTGTAGCGATTTCAATGGCCAATACTACTTTTGTCTTGTTTTCATGGACTACTATATCTGGTTTTCTTGCATCTATTTTTTGAACTGTTGGTAATGGAAGATCTCATGTGATATAAACTTCATCATTTTCTGTGATGCTTTGTGGCTCATGTTTCCAGTGTTTTTCAGGTACTTCAGTATTATAATGTTTGCACAATCTCCAGTGCAACAGTCTTCCCACATTATTATGCCTTTCAGTATACAGTCCTTCTGCCATTAGTATACCACAACCAGCAACAAGATGTGCGACTGTTTCCAAGTCTGTTTTACAAAACCTACATTTTTCTCTTTTTCCCACATGTTCAATGGACTTTGTAAATCAACATGTAAGTAGTCCACTGTCTTGGGCTGCCAATATTAACCTTTCGTCTTTTGGTTTACATTCACCTCTCCTTAACCATTCCTGCATGTGATCCTGAGCAACATGCAGTTGTTCCAAGAGTTTTCTATACTTGCAACTATATTTATGCATTTTCCAGATTTCATGTCTTCTCATCTAATCCTTCACCTTATATTCTTTCTTTTGTTTTTTTTGGCACAGTTGTTATCTGATTTTTATCTACTTTTAGTTTGAGTTGCATAATTCCATTCACGTTTGACGCCGATATGCTTCTGCTAAACTAAGCAGGTAAGTCATCTTAAACTTATTCTCCTCATGCTTCAAAACTTTCACTACATTTGGGTCTTGTGAGGACAGCAGATTTGTATGCATGCCCATGATTGCAGATCTATACATGTAATCAGTTTTGAGGAGGCCCATACCTCCTTCAGAATGGGGAATATGCTTTCTGTCTTTTTAATTTCTCCAAGTCTTTTGGGTTTCTAATACCATGACGGGAATGGACCCCATTCCTAAGTCAAAGTAAGATTAAAGTTCATGAAATTAGTATTGTTTCACTCTTTGATGTCAGCCAGCAGTGCCCTTTGCAGCACCCACAATGTGCCCCACTACTAACCAACCTATCTTCCTCCATCTCTTCTACACTGGAAACTTGTTACAACAAAATCTCAAAGTTCGCAACCACATCCAAATACTCCACTCACCATTGCATACCTCTCCACCAGCTGCAATGGCTAGAACTTCCCAACTACCTAGACTACCTCCAACTTACCACAGCTCACAAGCTTATTTTCAAACCAACTAAATGTCCAGCACTAACAAACATCTTACCATTATACCACCCCACACAGAACTCTAAGATCTGCCCACCAAAATGTAATCTCTGTATACAAACCAAATTGTCCCACTGGTCAGCTACTCCTATCCTTTTCCTTAGCCAAAAAATGGAATTCTCTCCCTCCATCTCTAAGAATCTCTGAAAACTTTGAACTCTTCAAAACACAGCTCCATTCCTACCTCTCCTATAAATGGAAGTGCAGTTCCACACTACCTACCTAACTTGCTTAATACATGATTACATTCATTACACACAAGGTTTCATTCTTCCTTACACACCAGGGATTAACCCTATTTTAATGTTACTTTTATAACATTCTCAGACGTTTCAAACCTCTGTACAAATTTAACTCTGTACTACTGTTCTCAACCAGTAAACATGTAAATATGTATTATATATTTTTTCTGTATGTTGCAGTTTAACTTTGCTTAGTTTTGCTGTTTTATAGTTTCAGGTTGTTTAACTGATGCCTTTGCAACTATGTATTGTACTTTGTATTATGGAGCTTGTATTTTGTATTATGGAGCTTTTCTCCCTGGGCCTCCACTGAAAACGGGCTCTTTGAGCCCAGTGGACCTCCCCGGTCATCAAACTGGAAATAAATAAATAAATGTGCCCAGTAATGACTCCTTCTGCAATTCTTTTGGAGTTATGCCATAATGATTCTTTCCATTGCCTGCAGATGAGGGTAGTCAAGCTAGTCAAGGTTATGGACCTATAATTCCCAGGGTCATTTGATGGTCCCTCTTTGTGCAGAGAGATTACTGTTGTCCTCCATTCCATTGGAACATAGCTAGTTTGTAGGATTTGATTAAACAAGGATCCAAGTGCATTTGCTAGGTCATGTTTTAAGTTGTTAAAAAGGCAACCTGGGATGTTGTCTGGTCCCATCGATGTCATTTTTTTGGCCTTGGAGAGCATTGAGATGACTTGCTCTTTTGAGAAAAAAGGCTGAGGAATGGTAACAGGTATAATTTGTGAGATGACTGAAGGGGGCAGGGGGATGAAGTTTGCTCCAAATCTGTCAGCTAGCAGGTTGGCTCTTCCTCCAGTTGAATATGTGTGGTGCCATTCACAACCAGTTCAGCTCATATTTTGGTATTCCCTTTTAGATTTCAGATGTAGTTAAATAATGCCTTGTGATTATCCTTAGCTAGAGAGGTTATTTTTGCTTTGTAATTAGCTTTGGAGGGCTTGACAAAATCTCTAATTTGTTTGTTTGTTTGTTTGTTTAAGCCAGAGAGGGATTTCTTCCTCTGTTGAGGAAGTTCCTCTTGTTGGACATTAGCTTCTTTCTCTTGTTGTATAGCCTGTTTATACTAGGGGTCCACCAGGTTGGCTTGTTTTTTTCAGTAAGGCCTGGTTTTAATCTGGTCAGGCGAGACAATTCTATGCAACTGCTTAAGTAGTTATACAAGGCATTGGTGTACACCTTGGCATAGGAGTCCATGTTATCTGCATTTTAGGGAGCTTTGAAACTTCTCATATCATCGCTTAGTAGGAGGCAATTTGTCTTTGAAATATTCTTAAGCGTTTCTGAGTTTGATGGAGTATCTTGTCTTATAATTACATTGAATGAGACTGATTTGTGGTTTGTTCTTACTGGGGGGGGGGGGGCAATGCTCTCCCATGTTAGTGAGTACCATGTCCAGGACATTTGAGCCTCTTGTGGGTGCATTGGCTAACTGTTCCAGAGCATTGTATGTATCTATATATGACTGTGCTACACTCTCAAATAGCAATTTGTTTGACAGCTTGTTTAGCTGGGATAGTACATGAGCAGACTTTAGTTTTGAACTGTGTTTATATTTAATAGCAGAACTTTAAATGTATGTTAGTATAGTAAGTGAGAATGGGGTGGAGGTGTGTATGTTTGAGTGGTTGTGGGTTTGGACTGGCATAAGGGTTAGGTGTGTGTGAGAGTGTGAATGTTTTTAGAGTGTGTAGGAGTGAGTGCATCAAGCAGCAATTTGACAGTGTGTTCTTGAATATTTTGGAGTGTATGTGGAAATATTTACAGGTAGAGTTTAAAGTGTAGATTAGGGGATGGATTTTTTGTTGTTTGAATGTGATGTTAAATGTATGCATGTCTGAGTTTCTTCTAAAGTGGCACTGTTAGGGAAAGGAGTTTTAGGGTTAGGGACAGGGGCAGAGCACCTCTGTCTCACTATACTTGTGTGCGCACGCACGCATGCGCGCGCGTGTGTGTGTGTGTGTGTGTGTGTGTGTGTGTGTGTGTGTGTGTGTGTGTGTGTGTGTGTATGTGTGTGTGAGTGTAGGGAGATGCCTTTCACAATGCATTACTTGGGCTGCCAGGGAAAACACTACTGTTATCAGATCTGACAGTGCCAATGTTACATTAGGGTTGTTGTTGTTTGTCTTTCGGCTTTTTCCTGGCAAGGGGTCGCCACAGCAGACATGATTGGCAGTAGTTTTTTTTATGAAACACTGAGGTGCCAGCTCGATGCCCAGCCTTCATCGAAGGCACTCCCATTTACGCACGCATGTCTTTTGAATGCTACCCAACCGTGGGAAGGACATGCAGACTCCACACAGAAGGCACCCCCAAGTCAAGCCGAGAATCGAACGGGAGAACCTCTTGCTGTGAGGTAACAATGCTACCGCTGTACCACTGCGGCATCTGCCAATGTTACATTAGGGTGATCCAGAGATATACTAGTGAAATGATTATTCTGCCTTTTTCATTGTGGCCATAGCTGTCTGTGAATCACATTTTCTTACTGTCACATAAATGACCTCCATACAGTAGGCAAGTTATGTGAGCAGTCAGAATTTTTCTGAATCCTACGGTTTGTATTTCTGTACAAGTATTGTATAATACTTTGTAACGTTTCTGTAGTATAAATTACAGTTACTATTTAAAAAGAAAACAGCTTGGAAAAGCAGCTTAAGTTGACTTACACCATTGTCGAAATGAAGATAAAAATCATGTCAATCATTAGGCATGCGTTAGTGTAAGTAATGTTTCATAGCTTACTTTTTGTTTATAGTGTATTTTTTTCTCTTTGGCATCATTGCTACATGTGCAGTTCTTCCCTCCCTCCAGTAGTTGCATGCACCACTGTCAAAATAAACATTTCACGGTCCCTTACGGCACATAATCAGTAGAGTTATCTCTGTTGGCTGCTGGACCTTATTGTTATTTTGTTTGTGTCCTGTCTAGGGTCTGAAAATGTTGCATGCATTTGTTGTCGGACTCATCAGATTTCTGTAGGCAGCAGTCATAATTTTTTAAGTAGTCTGTTACTACAGTTAGAGTAGTTAAGCATGAGAACATCCTCTTACTTCGGATGTGGTTAGTTAAACTTGAGAACATCTTACTTTAGATGAACCACTATATTTTCTTCCTATTTTTACAGGTTTGTTATAATGTAAAATCCATGCCACAGTCATGTGATTTTGGTCTTGGAGTCCAAATGTTACAGTATATAAGTTATTTTATACAGTGCTTCTAACAGCAACAAAATGTCACTGTGATGCTCAGAAATCCTTCTTGTTTTGGAGTAGTAACTTTTAAGAGTCACTAATTTCACCTAGAATCTCATTTTGTTTGTGATGTGTTTCTAAAAGAATCAACAAATCTATCTCAAGACACTTTCCATTTTGGTGTGCAGTCATAACATAAAAATAGTTTAGTGGATATTACATTAGCATGGGAAAATAGTATAATGGCTATTACAACAGCATACGAAAATAGTATAATGGATATTACAACAGCATATGAAAATAATATGGTGGATATTACAATAGCATGGGAAAATAATATAATGCATATTATACAACGAACCCCCATTAATATTCAAAAACATGCACACTGATTGGTCAGCGTGCACGTTGTAAATCAGAGGTATAGTAATGGAAAAAGGTCCGGACTTTTTCCATTACTATAACTCTTTTTTTATAGCAATGGAGAACGTAAGATCTCCATTGCTTCACACTGTCTCGCTATGTTAAATGAGTTTAACATAGCGAGACCGTTTTTAAAAAGCAACAGAAATCTTGCTTTCTCCGTTGCTTTTTTCAAAACTGTCTCGCTATGTTAAATGGGTTTAACATAGTGAGACAGCTATAAAAAAGCAACGGAGATTCTCCATTGCTTTTTTTTTAAAGCTGTCTCGCTATGTTAAACCCATTTAACATAGCGAAACAGTTTGTAAACAGCAACTGAGATTCCCGTTGCTTTTTTTAAAGCTGTCTCGCTATGTTAAACCCATTTAACACAGTGAGACAGTTTTGAAAAAAAAAACAACGGAGATCTTGCTTTCTCCATTGCTTTTGCCCACAGCTCTGATGTACTGTGTAGGCATACGCATGCGCAGTACATCAGAACTGCCTCAGAATACCAGACAGCTGCGGAAGGGCAGCAAGGAGGCATTATACAATGCCATTATTTAAGAAAAGTAATTATTTTTTTTCTTAAATAATGTCATTGTATAATAGCAATAACCCACGCCTGGGTGTGGGTAATGCTGGATTTACCTACGGTTGGCTTTGTTTGGCCACTTGGGCTTTGCCCTCATGACCAAACCACACCAACCATGGGTAAATCCAGCATTACCCACACTCAGGCGTGGGTTATTGCTATATTATGACATGACAATAGCAAACTGTACCAAACCAAATCAAACAGTTACATGTTAAAATGTTTTAAATATTTTTCAGTATAACCCACAGGAAAGGTAACTAAAACTTCAATAAAAACTGTAATATCTGTCTTTGTGAGCTATGCGGCTATATAACTCCACCTAAATGGAACAGAGCTATAAAACAATGACAAGTGGTGAAGTAAACAGCTACATATAAGTAGTAGACATTACATCTAGTTAATGTGCCCTACCTATCCTGCTATAATAATGAAATCCAAAAAGGTACAGGACGGCAACACATGAGTCCTCAGCTGGAACAGGGATCCTTTATTGCAGAAATAATAACACACAGGATACGATACAACCAAAAGCAAGTAGTGCAATAACAGTGTTAAGCGCTTTCATCTGCAATAAGCAGACTTCATCAGAACTGCTATAATCCATCTTCCCATTGCATTTATACTTCTCTTTTGGCACCAAAAACTTTTTGAATAATTAAAGCTGTATAAACACTATATAATATAATATCCAACTTCTTGTCTCATAAACCTATAAGGTTGTGCAAAGGTTGCTATGATTATATTAAAAACACAATTTATCTAACTGCATCTAACTTTATATAATTATAAAATATTTAATATATTGTATGTTATATATAATAATGATAACATAGTAAAATCAATACCATATCTATATCTTCTTGCAATAAAATACAATATAATAATAAATGTGTACAATACAGAATAAAAATGTAAAAATGTAAAAATTGTGAATGATGATATATTGCATAAATATTGAACACTGTGTTAAAAATGTTCTTATATGATAATAAATAGAAATTTGTACAAAAACACACACATATACATATATATATATATATATATATATATATATATATATATATATATATATAAATATAAGTAACAATGCATAAAACTAGCTGAGTGATATATTTTAAATGTTGTAAAATCTAAGGGGATATAAGAAAAGGCTTGATGCTTATAAAATCATTAATACCAGGTGTTCTTACTGCATCTGTAAGGATTTGCCATTTACTCTCCTTCTTAGCTAATAATTTTTTGATATTACCCCCTCTAAGTGTATGTATAACCTGGTCTATAATAATAAATTTGAATCTGTGAGTCTCACCATTCTTGATAATATGTCTGCATAGAGCATTTTTGTTGTCTTCTTTTCTTATGCTATACATATGATCATATATTCGACGTTTGAATTGTCTCTCCGTCTTTCCAATGTAGAAGGCAGGACATATTTCACAGATAGCTAAATATACCACAAATTTAGTATTACAATTACCACCTACTCCTTTTATAAATGTTTTATTGACATTCCTCAGTCTCACACCATCACTGTCATATATATACCTGCATTGATTGCAAGCACCACATTTTACAGTTGCTTTGTTCAAGGTACTATTTTGTTTTCCTGACTCAATCAGCCTTTTAAGGTTTGGTGCCGTTTTATAAACTATTCAAGGGTAACTACCCATCCTTTGTACTAAGTGATCATCCATAATGATCAAATTCCAATGATCCCTGATTATATTCTCAATGTATTGAGTAACAGGCGAATATGTCAATACACACACTCATTGGAAGACCTCCCTTTCTTTATTATTCTTCAGTACAATAGAATTACCCAAAATGGGTAAATATTTTATTTCCCATTGATCGCTAATATATTTAATGATATCATTAATTAGGTACTGTGGATATCTTCTCTCCTGAAACATCGAACCAATGAGTTGCACTTCCTTTAACATAATCTCCTTAGTAGAGGACATTCGTGCCGCTCTTATGCACTGTCCTTTAAGTATATTCTTGAACACATGTTTCGGATGATTACTACTGTATTCGAGATAATCATTCGAAAAGGTCTCTTTTCTGTGTATACTAGATATGAAGCCATTTTCACCATGTTCAATATATGTGTTCAAATATGCTATCCCTTTGTTATTGTGTTTGTAAGTAAAGCGCAAAAAATCAGTAGTTTGATTGATGTAGCCAATAAATGCTTCTATTAGTGTTTCAGGCCCTTCCCATAACAAAAAGATATCATCCAAAAATCTTGTGTAAAACTTCACATATTTGTAAAATTCACTCTGAAATACTTTTTCTGTTTCCCACTCTAGCATTACCAAATTGGCAAATATGGGGGCACAAGATGCCCCCATAGCCACCCCTTTGATTTGTTTGAAGAACTCATTTTCAAAAAAAATATAATTGTAGTCCAATACTAGGCCCATCATATCAGTAATAAGGCAGATCTTATCCCACTCAAAGTTGGAATATTTCCTTAAACTACTGCTAAAATACTCAAGGCCTATATCCTTTGGGATACTTGTAAACAAATTGACTACATCAATGGTGACAAAAATGAGTCCTTGATTCCAAATTGTAGGAGTAAGAGAACTTAAAAAGACCCAGAAATCTTTCACCAGGTGTGGTACATTGTTATATACCAGTTTGACCCATCGGTCAATAACCACCCCTATAGGGTATGTTTTGGACCTGCTACCTGAAATGATTGGTCTAAAAAGAGGTTGGACTAAATTCTTATGTGTCTTTGGGATGCCCACAATGGTAGCTAATGTGGGATTTGGTACTGTTAAAAATTGTAGTATTTCATCATTAATCCTATGATCAATATAGTACTCTTCTATAGTCAGATCTATCCTTCTATATCCGATGTTTATTTCATTAAGGGATATAGCATTATAGTTGTCGGTGTCATACAATAAATTGTATATTTCTTTGGTATAATCCAGTTGATTAAAAATAACAATTCCTCCTCCCTTATCAGGTTTCATTAATCTCACTTGTTTGTTATTAATAAATTCATCCAGACATTTTCGTTCCCCTGTAGTCAAATTATCCTTCCAAGCACATAATTCATTTTTCTGTTTGTTTCCATAAGTTCTATACAACCTATAAATATCTTGACTAACAATTTTTTCAAAACATCCTATAACAGGATTATTCATGGGCATGTACGTACGTTTTCTCTTTAAACTATTTTTCTTTGAACAATATGCTATACTTGCATCTCCTTCTGCCAGGGCTTGGTTGCTGCCTTCAGTGTCTACATCAATATTCTGTTTACCCTCGAATTCAATGGCCAAATTAAGTCTCCGACAAAATAGTTTTAACTCTAGTATAATCTCAAAAAGATTGAATCTGAAGGTAGGTATAAATTTGGTACCCTTAGAAAAAAGACTGTAAAAATCCTCCGAAATAACTAAATTGGTGTAGTTAAACACCTTGAAACCTTTATAAGTGGAAATAATATGTGAATGTGTAGGTTCATCAGATCTAATCTCACTATGATGACTGGTAATGTTTTCAGAAACAAGGGGTTGTGCACATGATGACATATCCTGACTTGCATCTGAATGTATTAACCCGGTAATACTATCAGATGCTGGAATGTCCTGCGTATCCAAAACAGTTATTTCCTTCTTCTGTTTCCCACAGTATACCAGTTTTTTGATAGTGTATAGTTTCTATCATACCTATCAGTGGTTCTATAAGTGTCATAACCCCTTTCTTCTCCATTTTTTCTTTGATATTCTTCTTTCTCTCCATGTAACTTATTCCTGGGCCAAATATACACTCTCTGCTGTCTATATATATCTAAATCATGTGCAATTTTCCTACTCTTTCTCTCATAAATGTTTCTAGCTTTTTGATCAGCAGAAGAATACTGTCTTTCATATAAATCAATCCATTGCTGAAAACATGCATCTGATACAATAATTTCATTAATAAGTTCCACTTCATTAATTAAGGTTACAATCTTTGCATCATTTTTCTTAATTAATAATTCCATAAATTCATATCCGAATTTGTCAAATTGATTAAATTCACGCATATAGTCTCTGTGTTTATATCTGTACCCAAGGGTAGTTTGAAAAACCTGATACCCTTAGGAACTATTTTCAATGAAAGACATTTCATAAAATATGCATTTTCTATTTTTAAATTTTTAATAGACAACAGTTTTTTACCCATACTATAAATCTTATCCTTTAATGAATCATTTTTAGCCATATTTCTTACATTTTGTCTGCCCACTTCACCTTCACTATCACAGGTATGATTTCCTTCTATTTTGTCATATTTAGAAAACACAACATCTTCATTCAGAAAACATTCTAATTGTTCTCCAGTTTCAACATTACTTTACCCAAATCTATACATATGATACTTGTCTCCTGTACATCTATAACTACTAGATTTTTTGTCACAAGTAATATTTGTCTTTTTGCATTGGGTATCAATACCTTTTAATATTTGTCCATGTCCTTTTGAAACACCAGCACAGGTTTTGACCACATTCTTGGTCTTAGGTCTCGCCCTCATTCTTTTTGCTTCACATTCAACGTTAAACATACTGAAATCAAATGTGAAGTCTTGAGATGAGTTTTTACTGTCATTTTTGTGTAGGCTTAAAGTAGGGCAATCCAATGTGCATATTGGTGACGAATTTATATCACCCTGCCGTTGTATTTGTCCATTTGGTATAGTAAACGGAGAGCTAGTGTTAGCTCTGGCTAGCGTTTCCGCTCTGGTAACTGGATCAACTACGTATGCTTCCATTGGTTCTTGTCGTGAATCAATGTTACTAGCTCCACCAGTAGCTTGTATGGCAGTTAGCGAATGCTTTACCAAATTGGCTAAACGGGCCATTTCCTCCCTTTACCCATTTTGGGTAATTCTATTGTACTGAAGAATAATAAAGAAAGGGAGGTCTTCCAACGAGTGTGTGTATTGACATATTCGCCTGTTACTCAATACATTGAGAATATAATCAGGGATCATTGGAATTTGATCATTATGGATGATCACTTAGTACAAAGGGTGGGTAGTTACCCTCGAATAGTTTATAAAACGGCACCAAACCTTAAAAGGCTGATTGAGTCAGGAAAACAAAATAGTACCTTGAACAAAGCAACTGTAAAATGTGGTGCTTGCAATCAATGCAGGTATATATATGACAGTGATGGTGTGAGACTGAGGAATGTCAATAAAACATTTATAAAAGGAGTAGGTGGTAATTGTAATACTAAATTTGTGGTATATTTAGCTATCTGTGAAATATGTCCTGCCTTCTACATTGGAAAGACGGAGAGACAATTCAAACGTCGAATATATGATCATATGTATAGCATAAGAAAAGGAGACAACAAAAATGCTCTATGCAGACATATTATCAAGAATGGTGAGACTCACAGATTCAAATTTATTATTATAGACCAGGTTATACATACACTTAGAGGGGGTAATATCAAAAATTTATTAGCTAAGAAGGAGAGTAAATGGCAAATCCTTACAGATGCAGTAAGAACACCTGGCATTAATGATTTTATAAGCATCAAGCCTTTTCTTATATCCCCTTAGATTTTACAACATTTAGAATATATCACTCAGCTAGTTTTATGCATTGTTACTTATATTTTAATATATACATATATATATATATATATATATATATATATATATATATATATATATGTTTTTGTACAAATTCCTGTATATTATTATACAAGAAATTTTTAACACAGTGTTTAAATATTTATGCAATATATTATCATTCACATTTTTACATTTTTACATTTTTATTCATTATTGTATATGTTTATTATTATATTGAAGTTTATTGCAAGAAGATATAGATATGGTATTGATTTTACTATGTTATCATTATTATATATAACATACAATATATTAAATATTTTATAATTATATAAAGTTAGATGCAGTTAGATAAATTGTGTTTTTAATATAATCATAGCAACCTTTGCACAACCTTATAGGTTTATGAGACAAGAAGTTGGATATTATATTATATAGTGTTTATACAGCTTTAATTATTCAAAAAGTTTTTGGCGCCAAAAGAGAAGTATAAATGCAATGGGAAGATGGATTATAGCAGTTCTGATAAAGTCTGCTTATTGCAGATGAAAGCGCTTAACACTGCTATTGCACTACTTGCTTTTGGTTGTATCGTATCCTGTGTGTTATTATTTCTGCAATAAAGGATCCCTGTTCCAGCTGAGGACTCGTGTGTTGCCGTCCTGTACCTTTTTGGATTTCATTGTGTTAGTGCCTTTTGTGTATCCTGCTTTAATGTAAAAAGCACTGTGACTGAAATACACGTTTGATCTGCTTATGAGCATATCTTAACTGACTTAAGCCCACCAAGCCATATCTAAGTAAAAAAGTAAGACAACGTACTGTGTTTAAAAAAATAACAAAAAAACAGCCATGCATATAGATGAGGACCCTGCATTTTGCGAGTTATAGTTTTATGGATGTACAAGACAGATTTAACTCAAAAATCCTTTTAAATAGTAGTGACTGGGTATCACTTTCACCTTTTCACTATTGCATCCATGGAGTAGAAACATTGTAGCAACTAATGGAAGATTACTGGTTGACTAAGGCTTGACTATTAAGCCATCAATGTATGCCTTCTTATACTGACTGGAAAACTAGATTAATCTAATGGAATAGACACTGTCATTTTGAACATGATTTATTGCTGGCTGCTCAGATTCTTGCAGTTTTATTTTTCAATATTTTCATTGTTAAGCAGATAGGTCTATTCTTGCACTAAGTCTTGTTATGCTTTAGTGTTCTTATTGCTAGTACAGAAAAGCTTTGTAGTACAGGGATTACACATAATACATTCAGAAATCAGCAATGACATACATTTGAGTTTCAGACTTTATTTCCTTTAGAATATACATGATAACACAAATCCTGTTATTCAAGCAGCTTTCTAATTTTATTAGAGCAATATTTGAAATCTGTTCCTATTTCTGAGCCATTGTTCTACTTATTTTAGGCTTCATCCAGATTTGTTGAGTTAAGAAGTCAAGAGGTATGCAAACCTCTTAACTGCTGCTGCCACTGCTCGATCTCTGTCTCTCTCTGTCACACACACACACACACACACACACACACACACACACACACACACACACACACACACACACAGACACACACACACGTGCATAAATATATAAATATATGGTTATCTTCTAGTAGTGGTATTTCAGCAGCTCATGGCTCATTTGTTTAGTCAAACACTTTTCTGTTTACTTGACTGCATGACACTTGAGTGCCCAAACTGTGTCTACAAATATGCTTTCTCCAAATATGTGCAACCTCAGAGGTAGTATATTTATAGTTTGGGGGATGTAGGGACACAGGCTTTACATCTGAGATACAGTTTAGCTTGCCTCCCCAACACAAATAAGATATTTAAAAAATATATATATATATATTAATTTTGCATGATGTGAGCAATCAACAATGTTTTGAAATTTGAGCATTTGATGTTTGATTTAATAATGTAGATCTCAGATGCACATATTTATACACATACAAAGATTTGGATCTAAAATTCAAGGGCAAATTCATCAAAATTACTACAAAAATGGTATATTCTGGTGTTTTACAAGGACCTCTGCTCATGTTTGTGGAGGTCTCACCCCCACCCCAGCTAATATAAACATCCTTTTGGGTCATACCACTTTTGGTGAAGGTGACAACACTAATGAATGGGAATTTGAGTGAGCTTACTTTTGACAATGAGGACTGATCCTTGCATATATACACTTCATTCAGGCATTTGTTTGGTTGATTTCACATGTACACAGTCATGCATGGGCACAAAGCAGGCATCTACACATATGGAAATTGTATTTACTGTAACATGATGAGTTTGGAAAATGGGTATCTAGGCAACACTTTGTATTATTTAGTTAATAAGGCACTGGTTGTCAGTTATGGTTGTGTAAAAGGAAGTAGCCTAGATGGATGGAATCAGTAGCTCACTTCCTTTTCTAAGGAGCAGCAGAGAGGAAGTCTCTGGAGGTGTGCTGATGCCCACTCACTTGGGGCAACAGATGGAATTGTATCTGTCGAAATAACTTCACCGAAGAGCTGGAGTTAAAGTCTGGTTGAGCCCTGTAGCCATGGACTTTTATATACAGTCTGTTGGTTATTAAAATTCGGAGAAGACAATGCTTGTAGTGAGTTTTTTTTTTTTTTTGTTCTTTTTTGTTTATTTTTTTTTTCATCAGTTGACATAATAAACCTGTTTTTTTATATATTTGTGCCTCCAGTCTCCTTGAAAGTACATTGGCCACTGAAGCAACAGTTTTCAGAGCTCACGGTTCCTCTGCTGCTAATTTAAATCATACTTTGGGCTACCGGTTCCTTATAGTGCTGTAAACACTATGTTCCTGATTTGTTTTTTCTGGTGACTCCAACCATGAAGGAATTAATGCAAGGACTTTTTTCCTTTTCTTTTTTCTTTATTCAAATACATTTTATTAAGAACATTTTTTCACAAAACAAGATATAAGTGCTTCTATACATATTGTGATTTAAGTGATAAAATAGTGACATTACAAATAAAGAAATTATTTAAACTATATCCAATATATACAGAGGCCTGAGCTCAAGAAAATAAGAATATAGCTCCATTTATCATTAAAATTTTAAATTTTCTTCCTCTTTAGAAAACTAAACATTAGAAACAGAATTTGTTTGAAAAAAAGTCAATAAGAGATAATACTTTCATACAATGATTATTTGTAAATGGAGTGGGCTACACACTTTGTTCTTTAATTCTGGTTTATTTCAGTACTGTTTTGAGAAGGATAGAAAATCTTCAAAAGTAGCTGACATAGATCTTTTCCATTTCTTGGTTATACATTTTCTTGCTACCAAAAGAATTGACCATAGGAGACAAATTTTAACATTTTTCAAATCGTCCCCCTCATCTACATTAAATAAGATAATAAATGTGGTTAATAAGAAAGTGTCAATAAATAAGGCTTTTAAAAATCATCTATCTTATATCAATACAAACTTAAAGAGGGACAGTCAAAAATATATGCATCCACTCAGCTTTACATTCTTGTTGACTTCTCCAACATATAGTATCATTGTTTCCATTTATTTTAGGTATTTTGTTTGGTGTTAAAAAACTTTTATGTAAAAATGTCCATCTATATACATGCCAGTAGTGAGATCAAGAATTATATCTAACAGAAGATAATATTTGGAATTTATTCTGAGAGGTAAAGTTGGAAGTATGATCAATGTCTCTTACAAATTTGCAAACCTAAAAAAATCTTTTGGACAGAATCTCTACAGCTACTTCCCTGCTCTTGAATGGAACAAGCTCCCCATGAACCTTATAAACATTTCCTTCATCCACAAATTCAAAAAAAAAAAACTCTCAAAAAGTACCTTAATAGCACATGGATTTGCCTCTGTAATCATACCACATGAACCCACCCCTTTCACTATCATTATCCTCTCTATTCCTCCCTTCCCTACTACAATAACTCACTTAACTGCTCTGTATTATACAATTATCCTCTGAAGATAACCCAGTGTGTTATATAAATTCATTCAAATGCTTTATTGTATATTTCTTTGCTATGTTCTTTTTCTTCAGTGTTATAATGCCTCTTACTATATTGTACTATGGAGCTTTATCTACATTTGTTTAACTGTTTTATTGTAAATTTTTCACTGTATTCATCTTCAATTTGTAAATTTTCTTGCTTATTTGTACTGTGGAGCTTTTCTCCCTGGGCGTCCACTGAAAAAGGGCTTTTGCTCAGATGGACTATCCTGGTTAACAAATATCAAATAAATAAATAAATAAATAAAGTATTGTGATCCCAAAATTCTGGATTAAAGTTATATTTATATTCAATACATTTTTTTGAGTTTTGAAATTATATTTTCAATACTTGAGTAATTATATATAATTTCATACATAAAACAAATCAATTTAGTGTTATCTCTAAACTGAGAGTGAGAAATAGTAAACATAACTCCTTTGTATGAATTTTCACATATTTTGTAATAGTAACAAATCCTGAGAATTCAAATTAAATTCAACAATAAGTTGTACTTCTTTAGTTTTCATATTTTTAAAAGAATAATGCCAACATGTAAAATTCTTGGTTTCCCATATAGTCAGTGTATGGCCATGAGCTTTATTGAAAAACTTTTTTGTAATGCTAAAGGGAATTACAGTTTCAAACCAGATTTTAACATCTATGTTAGAATTATGTTTCTAAAATGTATTTATTTATTTATTTCGCATTTGTTAACCGGGTTGGTTCAGCTGGGTAAGAATTTACCCTTTTTCAGTGGAGACCCAAGGGGGAAAAGCCCCAAACAGACATACAAGTAGAGACAAGTATACAGTAATACAGAGAAAAACAATGTCATGAATACTACGGATAAGAAAAAATAATGTACTCCATGGAATTATACATAGCTTTATTCATAAAAAAAAGTATAATAATAAAGCTGTAAGAAGAAAAACACAATAATAAATCCAGGAGGTATGCAATAAGGGAAGTAAGGTTATAGGTATTATTTTGAAAAGAAACATGGTATTATTGGATTAGTGGCTAGAAGGAGAATTGTGTATGTGCAGGGGGCCTCAGATCTGAGGATGAAACTAGTGCATAAGTAAAAAGTAGAGAATAGTGTATGTACAATGGGCCTCAGATCAGAAGAAAAAATGGTGCAGAAGAAAAAAGTAGTAGAGGAAGTATGTAGAGATCTAGAGGGAGGGTGTAGAAGGGAGAGCAGTTAGATGTAGTAAGTTATAGGGAGAGGAAAGGTTGTGTAGTTCAGGCTTAGTGGCGAAGTGGGTATAGGGAGAGGGAGGGGTTAAGTAGGGTGGTTACAGGTACGTATAGGGTTGTTATGGATATTAAAATATTAGTATAGAGTTTAAATGATGTAAATCTGTAGGAGAAAAATATTTTACTGAACTAAATTACAAAGATAACACCAAATAATTATGTGAGTTAGTTGAAAAGTTGCTGGATAACATGCTATTTTTGTTACGTGTATTTTTTCCAGTTGATGTTGTAATTGGGATCAATCCAATTTAATATTATTTTGAAATTAGAAACTTTAATATATGTATCATTATCAGAAAAGTTGATTTCTCCATGAGTCCAGGATCTTATAGGATGCATAAATGCTATTCTGGGTTTGTTGGGATACCAAAGAAATTTTAATAATTGTTTATTTCAAGTTATATATAATTTATTTGAGAAGAAAGACAAAGCTTGTATTATATGTAACATTTTAGGTGAAAAAATCATTTTTATTAGTTGAAGTCTATCTTCAAATGAAAGAATAATCTTGTTCCATTTAAATATAAGACTGTTTATTATATTTATGATGTTATTATAATTATTAGTCATTATTACATTTAAGGTTGATGATGCTATGATATCTAAGTATTCAAATGAGGAGACCTGATTACCAGCAAATTGTATTTCTAGGTATTTTTGTTTTTGATTTTTTATTTATTACTATGAAATTGGATTCAGAATGATTAAAGTTTAGACCAGAAATAGATTAAAATAATTTTATAATATTTTCCTTTTCAAGAAAAGTTGATCCTAAATTTAAAAGTGTCAATAAGGTATCATCTGCAAATAACATGATTTTAGAAGAGTAAATATCAGAAATGTCTATACCATTAATATTTGTATTATTTCAAATTAGGATAGCAAAAATTTCAATGGCAAGACAAATAGAATATGAGAAAGTGAACAACCAAGTTTGGCGTCTTTTGACAATGGAAAATGTTCTGAAGTGAAAGGACTGACTTTAACATATGCAACATTGTTATTATAAATATTCTTTAGAAGTGAAATAAAATGTTTAGGAAAATCAAATGAGTCAAAGATATTGAATAAATTGTTCCAGTTTAGAGAATCAAAGAAGTTTTCAATGTCTGGACTGATTAACAAAGCTTCCTTATTTTCACTATTCAAATGATCTATGAGTGTTAAAATGCATGTTATATTATCATGTGTTTGTCTCTGACATGTGAAACCTATTTGATCAAGATTGATTGCTTGGGTTATAGGTTCTTTTATTTTATCTGCAATAACAGACATAGAAATCTTATAATCATTATTTAAAAGACACATAGGTCTGTAAGAAGAACAGGGTTGTGAATTTTTATTTTCTTTCAATATAGGGGCAATTAGTGAATATCTCTAAGAGAGTGGAATCTTTCTAAAGATTGAAGTTCGATAAGAGTTTTATGGAAAACAATATATAATATTGGGGAATGAGTTTGTAGATGTCTACTATTATCACATCCATTCCTGGAGCTATATTGGGTTTTAATTTTTTTTAAATTTTATCTACAATTTCTTTATAGGAAATATGTTTATCCAAATCATCTTTAAATTTGGGGAATTTCTTTTTACGTTAAGGTTGTCCAGATTTAAAACTGGAGTTATAGTTTCAGGGTTACAATTTGAGTTTTGTGATGCATAATAAAATCTAAATGCATCAAGAATTTCCCCAATGTCTGCAACATTTTTTTATTTCCTTTGTGTCTAATTTCCAAGATATTGTTAAGTTTTGATTGCATCCTAACTCTTTTGGAGAGATTATACATATGTTTAGGCAATAAAGCATAAGAATTAATTTTTAATTTTTCAATAGCTAAATTTAATGTGCTAAGATATCAAGGTATTTTTATTTAAAGTATCTAGTTCTTTTATATTAAATTTAATTTGATTTAGCCTCAAGCAGTTGATTTTGAATATTTTGTAGTTCTGAATCCCATTCTTTAATTTTATACCACATTAAAGTTTTACCATAAATACAGGCTTTTAAAGAGTTACAAATATTAACAACAGGTGTATTGTTAGATTTCAAGGAAAAAATAGTTCAAGGATCAACCAGCATTTAAACTCTTTGAGTTTAGTTATATAAGCAGGGATTCTAGTAAAAAAGATAATCCTTTAAAGTTTGTATTTTTAGAATAAGAGCATCATGGTCAGAGATAGGACAAGGAATAATGCTAAAACCTAAGATTTTTGACATTAGGTCTTGTGAAACTAATATTCTGTCTATTCTGGTTTGAGTGCCATATTTATGATCCTGGTGAGAAAAAAAAGTAATGAATCATGGTCTTTTGGATTGAATGTGCCCTTTAAATTAAGAGATTCTGTCCATTTTATAAGTGTTTTTGTAGTAGAAGCCAGTTTTAACATTTTCCCATTAGTGATGTCCAGATCTTTCAAAATACAATTACAGTCTCCACCTATAATTAAATTACCTTTACATTTATCAAGTATAATGTCTATATGTCTTTTGACCAGGCCCAGTCCCATGCCAGGAAACCAATAAAGATTCACTAGTATCCAAAATCTACTATTATATTTGAAAGCAATGAAAGTAAGAAGACCACCCTGACCTACATATGATTTGAGGAAAGTTTATATTCTTCTTCCACAAAATCATGACTCCTCTTTTTTTAGTTTTAAAGGAAGATTGTGCCCAAATTGTATGTTTACCTGAATTCCAAACATCTTCCTCTGTTTTCTTAATATGAGTTTCTTGAAGTAAAATTACTTGAGCCTTGTTCGTACTTAAATAATGCAATAAGTTTGATCTTTTACTTGAATTATATAAATCATTAAAGTTTAAAGATAATATATTTAAGCCCATCTAAATACTAAAAAAGGTTATTCTAGATCCTTATTAGTTCTAATAAAAAATACAATTTGACATATCAAATAATAAGTATCTGTTAAAGTTATGGAGCAGAAAATTTAATATCTCAAGCATAAAAAAATACATAAATAGAATAGATAATGACAATAGGTATACTATAAGTTAATTACATGCATTGTAAAAATTTCTAGCCCAGTAGACAAAAAGTCTAGCAGACTATCCATCCCTACCCTACCAAACTGTGAGCTAGAGTCTGAGCTCAGTAGGAAAAAATAAAATTTAAATGATGGAGATTTTGTAAAATTGTTAATATATATATAAACTAAGCTTATAGCCATAATAAAAAATGTTAAATAAATAAACATTAACTATATAGAGTGTGCAGCAAGTAATAATAATATCATTTTTCCTTTTTAGAAATTTCATTCTTAACGTATTTCAACAGTGAAAAAATAACATAGGTATTTAATGCAGGCATATGAACAATAAAAGTAAATTATAAAAGATTATTACTCAAATACTTAAAAAAGAAAGAATTATTTACATGTTATAAAATTAGAATACAAGTTTTTTAATTTGGTGAGTAGAGGAAAGATTATACAAAATCCTTCATTACAGACGTAAAATGTATTTTGTTTGTTTTATATTTCTTTCTCTTTCTTTCTTCCATCATTTTCCCCTTCTTGCCACCAAAATTAGAATGCATATGATAACCATCACCATTTCAATATTTCTTTCCTATTGAATCGTAACTTATAACCCCATTCATGTCAGAACCAAACATCAATACAGCCATTAGGATCACTGAACCACTAAAGGATAGGACAAATAAGAGCTAAACATAATACTTTTTAAATAATATGTAAGTAAATCAGATACGGTCATTTAATTTCCTATAACTGGATTTTCCTGGCTATAGTAAAATGAAAGCATAAATCATTGAAATTAATTTAAAATAAAATGCATGTTTTAGCTAGGTAGCAAGTTATACAAATATCAACGCTCCCATCATGTAATCAAAGCACTGTCAGATAATTAACTGTAGAGACATAAAACCGCACACTATCCCTTATTAAAACCAATAAGAACTATAGTACAACTATGTTTTTTAAACACTAACTGTAAGTCAGCTTTAGAGAATAATAAAGTCTTCATATAATCAAGAGTCATGAAACAGTAACTTGTGTCTGATTCACCATGTTATATTGAAATTAGAATGTGCCAAACAAACTTAACTATTTTAAGAGGTTTAGAAATAATACATATCAAATAAATACTCAAATAGTTTCCATTTGTTTGCTCAATTAAAATTCAATTTGAGAAGACCTCAGCATCAGTCTTTATATTCCTTGAGAGAGAAAAAAAAAATCATTCAAGTTTATTTAGTATATTTAAACCTCCCAGGTAACAAAGAGTAGAGATCGTTCATAAAATCCACAGCATACATCCCAGACCATGAGACTCTAGCAGATCTTCATCTAAAACTCCCAAATAGCAACACAGCTCTGCTTTTACAATACAACTTGCAAGATAGTAAGTATTTAAGTAATCAAAACTCATAGGAATTGGCAAGGATAATCCATGGAAGCCAGTCAGGCATGTAAACGTCTTAACATTCCTGCACAGCCTGTAATGAAGGAGTGAATGATGGAAGTGCCAATGGCTTCCTGTAATGATGACAAAACAGAACCATGAAATGCAAAGGCCAAAGGGATGAGAGTGAACGTAATCATCTGGAAAGGTTCATGCTTCATGGCACGTGACATAGAAGGACAAAACTTGAGGTAAAAATTATATCTAAGGATGCACGCTATATCTTCTGGTGCCAAATAATCAGAAGCTTCAATTCAAGCTCAAACTACACTGTATGCATGACAGGCATAGATAACCAACCAGCATCCCAATATAACAGTCACAGGGGAAAGAAAATACATCTTTTCAACATTATCTGTATTTAATAAACACCACCTCAAAATAAACAGACCTGTAGATGCTCTGACACTGTATATCATAAAAACTAAGGAAAGAGTTTGACAAAACAACTTTTTTTTCTGCAAAATCTTTTATTACTTTTTTTATGTAGATATAGTGAACATAACAATGATTTTTGGCAGGTAATATGACCATTGAGTACATTGCTATATAATAAAACATAAAAGAAAAAGAGTTAGAACTATTTACACATATACCAAAAGTTCATCATTGATTATATATATACACCAACTTCAAATTAGACTATGTTCAAAAAAGGATTTTCCAAAATTCTGAAGTTGAGTGAAATACGAAACAGATAAAAAAAAAAAAAAACACAACCAAGTGATTCAGCAAAGTAAAATTATGTTATGGTTTAAGCAACCCAACTAAAACTTTTTAAATAAGAAAATTATGTTTGTGGAGAGAAGAACATTAACTGTTTTAGAGAATCTAAATAATCAATTTAATTTTAAAATGTGTTAAATGACTACCTTCTTACTATTAATGCAAGGATGTTTGGTGTCACAGGTGGGGAGTGACCAAAAGCTAGTAGAACTACTATAACAACTACACTTGCAAATGTAGTTGCCAACCACAAGACTTGTGTCTACCATGAAAAAAATAACCAGAGAGGATGACCTTGAAGTTTACCTGGTGATCGTTGAGTATTATGTCAATGTAATGAATTCAGACCAAGCAAACTGAGCAAAAATTCTGCCTTCCCAACTGATAAAAGCATGGAAAGCATATATGGATGTGAAGGGAACTGACTATGATGTAAGAAAGAAGTTTTAGTCAGGGCTGATATAAGCCCTGACATACGAGCAATAAATAACATTTTTATAACCAGACTTAATATTCATAAACTAGTAAGAGCATAAATGCAGGATTTAAACCATATTTTAAAGCATTGCCTTTAACATGATAGCAAAGATAAAGTGAAAATGTTAGAACTTTTAGAAGTAGATAGATTAAAAAGAGGTTTGTCTAGTAATATAAGAAAATGGGTACAGCAACTTGATCCCAAGAACTCTGGTACGCTATTACCTTTAGTAGAATATGTATTAGCGACGCAACATTTAAAACTGATGTTATGAATCTCGGGTAATGACTTTTGGTTTACTAAAGAGTTAATAATATACAGCAGCATATCAGAGTTATGTTTGCTGGCAATCCTTTCTCAAAAAATTCAAGGTGAGGAGCATTCTGTGTATTGCGTTAGCAAGGAGTTGAATGATCCAGAAAGGACATGCTCAGCCATTAAAAGAGGGTGTATAATAATAAAATGAACCGTTGATGTCATGTTACACTGTTTAATAGGTAGGCACTTTATGATGGCTAAGTATGCATATTCATGACAATACAATGTTATGCTGGTGGCCACTCTGCCTCCAGCCCTTTTAATACACATGAGTTGTCAGTGGCCTACACAGTATTGTTATTAGTCCATAACACTTGGTTTTATGTGGGTATAGGTCTGTGTAACATATTGAGACTGGAAAGTGAGCAGTGAGACTTTGAAGCAGATTTTGGGGGTGTAGTGTCAGATCAGTAGCTAGGCAACTCTTTCTATTAGTTAGTTAAGGCAGTGATTGCTGATTAGGGCTATATAAAAGTAAGAAACCTGGCGTGCTGGAATCAGGAAGTCAGTTCCTCATATGAGGAGCAGGAAATAAGAAAACCCTGGAGGTGGGGAGAGCAGCTCAGCTTAGGCTAGATATGGGATTATATTTGATTATGTAACTTTTGTACATAGTTGGAATTAATGTCTGGCTTAGGTCCTCAGTATGGACTTAATAGAGGGTTGGAAGGAAAGTGTATCAGACACTGAAAAGCTACAGAGAAAATAAATGTTATATTAATTTCTAGGAAGCCAAGGTATGCTTTTCATTTGATTTGTATTCTGTTTCAGGTAGAATACCAACTGAACTACATAATATATTTGTTCCTACACACACACACACACACACACACACACACACACACACACACACACACACACACACACACACACACACACACACACACGCAGACACTATTCCTTATTATTATTACAAGTATTTTCATTTTTTGAGGAGTATCCTACATGTTCCTCTATAGAATAAAAATAAGCATAAAAATGTTATAGCTGTTACTGAAAGTAGGATCCCCACTGCGATAATACCTAAGTCAGATAGCATTGTCCACTTCCTCAGTAATATTAAGCAGCTCATTTATGTGTCCTAGCTTGATGCCTACCCCACATCTACCCTGTTGACAAATGCTTCTCCCAGAGGGTGTGAAACAGAGGATGACCTTTTCTACACTGGATGGACTCTTCCAGTATACATTGTTCGACTGGCCTTGGCCAGTAAGCAAGACTCAGTTTTAGACTTTCTGTGGTTTACCTAGCTATGCCAATCCTTGTTACAATCTAACAAGGACCTAAGGCCCTAATCACATGCAGTGGACTGAGGATATATGGTATTTTCTCTCTTAAAACTTGCCCTTTGTGCATATCTTTTGCTTGAAAGACATCATTTTTAGCAGATAATTGTTCAGGTGGATGCTTCATATTTCGGGCTGATGTTTTTCTGTTCCAGATGGATGAGGTGAGGGGCATTCTTTGAAGCATCTCCTTTAAAATTATCTACAAGTTGCTTCCACCAGCAAGCTGGTCCTTAAGGAAGACTTAGAGACTCATCAGCATTTCCTCCTCAGGAGGCTTTTCTGTCTCACTGTTGATCATATTTCTCTGCAGTAGTTCAATCAAGCCCTGGCTAGGAATCCACAGAACACCTGTTGAATTTCTGTTTTGTGACCATTTGCATATACTATTGCCCAACAGGCTTGGTTATCCCTTGCGGTAGTGGTGCTGTCTCTCATCTTCAACTTCTTTCTTCTGGAATCATGGACTAACCCAAAAGTAATGGTGGGACAAAGACCAGGTATTAGGGACAATTTTTAAGTATTACTCCAATTCATTTAGAAAGTTAATGGAATGCCATGTTTTGGAGTAGTGTGCTTTTTCTGAGGAATAAGAAGTAAGAAACATCAAAGTCCATCACTACTGACTATAATCCTCATTGATTTATGTAAAAATCAAAAATGTTATAAGGTACAGGGCAAAAATAGGAGACAGAATCATAGACATACTGCAAAACTGGGGACATTTGGGAGCTATGCAGCATTTTTCACCACTCATTTTCTGGCTGCTGTGCTGGTTGGGAGGTTTTTGACATATGCATTGGAGACAACAGGTATTTCCTATGGCCCAAACTTAGACATGATGGAGGAGAGTTGCCAGGTAAGCTACTCCTGATCCTTTTGCTTACTTGAGATTTAAGTCCTTGTCTCAATTTGCTAGATAGAGAATATTACTGGATCACACTGTAGTGGGTTGAGCTAAAATGTCTGTGTAAGCAGCTTGCTGGTAGAAGTAACAAAGATACTTTTGTGTAGGGGAATAGAGCATTATGACAGAAAAGTGCTTCCAGAAATTCTTCCACAACTCAGAACCTGGCAGAAAATGTAAAGAGTCATAGTAACTCCATAAACAGATTTATAATGCCACAGCATACTGGGATAAAACCCTGATTGTGGCACATATTACAGAATTTGATTAATGGATCAGGCATCAGAGGCACCGGAAGGGAAGGATGGATATAGCCATTCTAGGAAGAAGAGAATCATGTATGAGGCACATATCACAGGTGGAACTCCAAAGCAGAAGCTGGGAAAACCAATGTGAAGTGCTACTTGAGGGCATGTGGGGTGGTTTGTTGATGATAGCACCTTGCAGAAGTGAGGAGTTGTTTAGCAAGAAAAAAAAGCAGAGCAAACATTCCCACAGCAGCAACAGAATGACATGGATTCAGAATGGTTTGAATTCCTCTTCAGCCTCAACCCTTAGTCAGAAAGAATCCAGGGGTATCAGGAGGTGTTGGCTGAATTGGTGATCAAAGAGATGCACTTGGGTCTATAGATGTTCAGTACTATGGGAGAAAAAAAGAAGGTGAAAAAAATGGTCTGTCACATACAACAGTGAACAAATCCTGGTCCTTGCAAAATCATCTAATCATTTATATTTTCATATAATTGGCACCAGTGCTATATTTTATAGCAGACACTGCTGTCCATTCTAGCTTATCATAATCATCTGTTGTTGTTGCGTCCTTTGGCTTTTCTCGGTTAGGGGTCGCCACAGTAGACCTCCGGTCCGCTAATGATTGGCAGTAGATTTTTACGTGCCAAGTTGCCAGCCCTGACGCACAACCTTCAATGAAGGTATGCCCATTCACGCATGTCTCCACACAGAAGACGCTCTAGCTGAGAATCAAACAGGACATCTTACTGTGAGGTGACAACGCTACCGCAGCACCACCACCACAGTATCATAATCATTTGTATTGTCCTTAAAAATGCCACTTC